>NC_022013.1:88083101-88096809 GCF_000317375.1 Microtus ochrogaster
AGAGAGAGAGAGAGAGAGAGAGAGAGAGAGAGAGAGAGAAAGAGAGAGGAAGAGAGAGAGAGATTTCCTGAGAGGCGGAGGAGACTAGTACAGGAACAAACCAAGTCTCTGTGGGAATTAGATGAGAGAGAGAGAGAGAGAGAGGAAGAGAGAGAGAGATTTCCTGAGAGGCGGAGGAGACTAGTACAGGAACAAACCAAGTCTCTGTGGGAATTAGATGAGGAATTTTCCTGGAAGTCTGCTGGAGGCACTACTGAGAAGCCAAGCCTGAGGGTTGAACTGAGCTGTCTAGGAGAGCTACAGGACCATGGCAGCCATAGAGACAAAGGGGAGGGCCAAGGTGAAGACTCCAGAGCAGATGGAGTATTCCTGGGTTCTTTATGTGCACACTGGGTGATCAGATGGCAGACCAGTGATGGCGCCACTATCACAGTGATTGTCATCTTCTTCATGGAGTCCAGGTGAGGGTGTTACACATTTGCCTTCATCTAGTGTGCTTTGTAAGCCCTCAGGCCTGGTTTTTAGATGTGATTTTAATATACCATTATGCTTATATGGCACAGATTCACTTTGACCAACTAATAGGATGGCACTCTTCTTACTTTTAGTAATAAGTTATCAGTCATTGCCTTGTGGATGGTGCAGGACAGATGGCATTATTTGTGTGCTTCCTGTGATGCAGTCATTCTGTCTAGATTTGTACTCAGATGGAGCTAAATGCTGCAAATAGAGTCGTCCAGGGCAAGGCACAGCCTGAAAACCCACTATTTTATACAATATGAAATGACTTAGAGCAGAATATAACCAGATCTCGGTGTTCTAAATAGTTTCTGAGAGCTTCAGGATTTCAAGGAAAAGGCACACCTCCTGAGAGGTCCTGCCTGGGTGTATCTCTGTCACTCTTGTTACTCCAGATGACAAAGACCTCAGGCTCCAGGCATGATGAAATGTGCTAGCTGTATAGCAAGGACTGTTATCTAGGAAGGCCTGGCCCCCTTATATCTGAGCACGTTAGATTAAAGTAAGTGTGTGTGTGTGTGTGTGTGTGTGTGTGTGTGTGTGTGTAAAATCATTCTTCAGTTGCCTTTCTGTTGTAAGAGGCTACTTCGTCATGGCGGCCCAGAACTGAATTAAACACACGAAAACTGTATTAATTAAATCACTGCTTGGCCCATTAGCTCTAACTTCTTATTGGCTAACTCTTACATCTTAATTTAACCCATTTCTAGTAATCTGTGTATCACTACGTGACTGTGGCTTACCAGCAAGATTCTGACTGGCGTCTGTCTCTGGCAGAGCTACATGACTTCTCTCTGACTCCGCCCTTCTTTCTTCCAGCATTCAGTTTAGTTATCCCTGCCTAGTTCTGTTCTATCCTATCAAGACAGCCAATTTCTTTATTAACCAATGGTATTCACAGCATACAAAGGGGAATCCCACATCACTTCCCTTTTCTGTTTAAATAAAAAGGAAGGCTTTATCTTTAACATAGTAAAATTACATATAACAAAACAGGTATCAAGCAAGAATTACAGTTGCAACATTTATATATACTTTATCTTTTATCATAACTAAGGAAAACTATAACTATAGCTATCTATTCTTTGACTCCATCAAAGATTCCAGAAGGATATAATATTACCTAAGTAAACAGGAAGTGCATTATAAACAAATTCTAAAACTCTAGAATTGACAGAGACATCTTGCTGCCTGGACAGTCACCCAAAGTTCTTCTGTATCACTGGGGCACCCATCTTCAGTCTACAGGCCCATAGTATCCAGCAGACTTTTTCATGAAGCAGGAAATTTCAAAGACAGTTTCACCTATATTGGCAGTTTGTCAGTCGCTTTCTTTTGTGTCCTGCAAAATGTCTGGCAGACTGTTTCATGAAGCAGGAACCCCAAAGGACTATCTCACCATTAGGAAAGTTTAGCAGTCATTTCTCTGTGGGTTCTGCATGACCAGTTCATACGGCATATCATCAAGCAGTCCAGGCAGGAGCAGTTTCTTGCCCAAATGGCTAGCAAACTCCATAAGGAGCCTCTTCAATGCCCATCTTCTTCTTGAAGAAGATTGTGCTGCCAGGAGCAGATGTGTCTCACTGTGATGAAAAGTCCTAAGATCTTAAAACATTTTAAATGTTTTGGGGAGGTTTGAAGAATAACTCTCCATCTGAAATACATCTCTGTACATCTAGAAAATCTAACATGAGTACACGCTTAACTATTATAGATGATTATCTATTAACTTGTATTTCTTAATTATACATTACATTTTTAAATGAGCTGCAAAACACAATACCTTAATCAAGAGTAGAAATATAGATAAAACAAAATTGACCTAAAATTTGTATCAATAAACCAAGATTCATACCAATGCAAATCTCTGTATCATATCCCTCTTTAAATGTAAATAAACATTTATAAACAATATTTGGAACTATTTGCATAGTTCTCTCCAGACAGCTTCCTGTTATTTATTGGGTGAAGTAATTTTTTGAGTGGTGTTCAAGGTGACTTTTCAGGGGGTCTTGGTCCATCAAACCACATTAGTCTAAAAGGATTCCACAAGTTCTCATCTTCTGTGGAAACAAAAGAAGAACCCCTTTTCCAAAGCAACATATCGCTAGGCCCAAATTTTGAAGACAAAATACCTTTAAAGTATATATGTTGGTTACTTAGCTCCTTCAAAGTCAAAAAATTCAAAGAAAATACAATAATACACATAATCCACTCTCTTTGTATATTACATCTTTATGTGGCTTTTCTTACTCTATTACTTTTTAATATTTATCTTATTATCTTTACTCCTTTAATCTATGACTGTCTGTACTCTATCTCTTTAAAGACCTTGTTTTATTTTATAATAAACCATTTATTTCTTTTTATAACTCTCTATACTTTTTTCTTTTTCTCCCGAACCTATGTACATTTTTTAAAACACATTGTGTCTCATTTAGAGGTCTTTTATGTTTGAATCTGTCCTACTGTGTATCTGTAATCCTTTTCTGTCATAGAGAGCTTTTTAAAATGTTAAGCAGCTTGGTCACAGCAGCTGGCTCTGTCTCTCTCTGCTTTGCAAAATGGCTGAAGTACCATCACTGCCAGCTCTGGGACCACCAGGTAGAAGCCACGCTCACCACTTTAACTCTGAGATGGAGCGTGCAGCACATAAACCCTTTTTATCTAAGCAATAGCTAAATCTGCCATGCAACACAATGCACGGTCTGGAAATATCTCTGTGTGTGGTGGCAGGAATTTGCCATGCTCTCCTTCCTGTGCAGTCTAGTAGACCTGATTCCCCTGCCTACCCAGGCAGGGAGTGCTGAGCCATGGGCATGATCTCAGCTACTTTCCTCCCGACCCTCAGAGGGTATACAAACACACAGGCCCACAAAAGCCATTCAAATGCTCAGCCTCCTGAAAGAGACAGAGTTCATGCCAGCTGCCACCATTTGAAACCTGCATGTTATTTTTTCTGCTACCACTGAATCAGGAAGACCTCTCTTAAAGGAGCTGCAACATGCTACAAGCAAAATGCTAGCTACCAAGAAGCCATCCTTAACTCTGTTCTTTTGTGTCTAGAATTCCCTTTTAAGCTCTCTCAAGATTTAAGTGGATTTAGTCAACCACACTGTCATGCTTAATGTTTTTGAGACAAGATCTCTCTTTGAACCTGGAACTCATTTATTTAGCTAGCCTGCCTGATCTGCAAGCTACAAAAATTCTTCTTTTTCTGCCTTCCCAGTGCTGGGGTTAAAGACACATGGATGCTGTTACAGGTTCTTATGTGGATGCTAGGGATCAGACTCAGATCCTTGTGATTGTGCAGTCAGGACTCTATTGAGCAAGTTCTTTCCCCAGCTCTGAGTTGTTTTAAGCACCTGCAGACTCAAAATTCTTATCCATGGCATCAGCCCATCTATCGCTTCAACCTCAGCTTTCCTCTCATTTCAGGTTGTTGGGTACAGGGAGTGCACACAGACCATACAACAGACTAGAAAATAGCCATTTAGACCCCGGAGTCTAGAGCCCCTGCTTATTTTTGTGGAGGATGTTTAGAGGCAGGGAATATTTTCTTTTTGCACAATAAACATTTTATCAGTGCAAGTATGTACTCCACAGCCTACTTACCTTATGTTTAGCTAGAAGTAATTGAGATCGTTTCTGCTTAGCATGCAAACTATCTTTGTAATTGGAATGCAGTGCTGCCTTTGATCGCTATAATGAAGCCGGCTTGCATTTCAATTTCCCAGCCTGACTTATCTAGCTTTATTCTTGTATCATGGATTTGGACTCAGTACTCCTTTTATATTTTGAGGCACTCCCATTTGCCTAAAAATAGTCCTGAGGGCTGCCTCCTGGAGCGCAGCTACAACAAATCGCTTTGTTGGGAAACAGAGGGCGAATTCTTGTTTTCATCTCCCTCAGTGAAAATTTTGTTTCCCATTTGATGAGTTTGGTGAAGATAAAGATCTTAGTGCACTCTGGGCTCTGGTGGCACACACCTTTAATCCCAGCACTCGAGAGGCAGAGGAGGCAGTGGATCTTTGTGAGTTTGAGGTCAACCTGATCTACAGAGTGAGTTCTAGGACAGCTCCAAAGATACAACAGAAAAACCCTGTCTCGGGTGGAGAGCAGGGGGAGGGGGTGGAGATCTTAGCGCCTGATTTCCAAGATCGGACTGTGAGCATATGCATTCTCTTCCTTTAAAAATAGACTCTTTCTCCAGGATCCAGTCACAGAGCACACTCCATTTGCTAACTTTATTTCTTTCTCCTTGAGTAGTCCATGGCTTCCTCCTCACTTGCTATAATCATCTTGCCATCTAGTCAACCTCCAATCCTAGATGCTTAGCTCAGTAAAGTAGTTCAGGGACTACAAGAGGCCAAATCTTGTTAAAATGGTTGTTTTCCTGCAGTTACACTAGAAGCAAAAATAAATGCTGTGATGTGGTTTGTTACTGGGTATGGGCTTTAGAGTTTACATGGAGAATTCTGAACAAGGACAGCCTCCTAGAGAATTCAAGAAAAACTGCAGGCACAACTAGCAAAGGCCACTAGGACCTGTTGTGTTCCCCTACAATCAGAATAACCCGTTAGATATTAGAACTGGAGAAAGCAGAGCAGAGCCATAAGTGTGGCTGTCTCTGCCCTTGGCTCAGCACTCAGGAGGATGGTTGGTGATAGACTGGAGAGTGACTATCAGGTGCCTCCTTTGCAAATGACTTTAGTTCACTAACTTCCAAGGAGGGTAGTAAAGGAAACCAAAGAGACAATTAACCAGTGTTGTAATAGGAGCAGCGGGGCTGTGTCCCCGGCGCCCGGCCGCCCACATGGCTAGCTTATGCCCCGAAATAATTACAAGGAAACTGTATTCTTTTAAACACTGCCTGGCCCATTAGTTCCAGCCTCTTATTGGCTAGCTCTTACATATTGATCTAACCCATTCCTAATATCCCTGTAAGACCATGAGGTGTCTTACCAGGGAAGATCTTAACCTGCATCTGTGTCCGGTAGGAGAATCATGGCGACTCCTTGACTCAGCTTCTTTCTCCCAGCATTCTGTTCTGTTTACTCCGCCTACCTAATTTTATGTCCTATTAAAGGGCCAAGGCAGTCTCTTTATTTAACCAATGAAATTAACACAAAACAGAAGACTCTCCCCCATCAAACCAGCTTTGTTGCCCCAAGGCACACGTGGCCTTTTGACTCTTGAACTCTGACTCATGGAGTAAAAGCCAACTGAAGCTTCCCTATCCTCCCATCTTCTCATTTCTCTATGTGTACTTTTACTTTCATCTCTTTTGTTTTTAACTAAACAAGCCTCTTTTTGCACAGAAAAACATTTCGTCACTGAAAATAGAAATAACAGGTTTTAAGTTGGCTCATCTCATACTGGTGTGTGCCGCCAAGCCTGATCATTTGAGTTTGGTGTGCACTGGATGCAATCAAAAAAAATGAATAACAACAGTATCCTGTAATATTACCCGACATTTTGTTCATTCAATGATTTACTAAGTGCCAAACAAGGCCAAACCTTGTCCAGTGGAAAAGAGAGGACTGGGGAAAAGGCACAAAAGACAGGGAAGACGGCACTGTCCTGGGGACCTTCGATTAGCAGGGAATGCCCAAGAAGAACCCAGCAGAGATTAGTAGATAGACAAGCAGATGAATTCAAGCCCATCTTGTATCATGTGGCAAAACCCTGTTTCCCCTATGCACCCCTAAGAAGGAAATGATTTATTTTGGCTCAAAGTTTCACAGTATCTTATAATTATGGGGAGCAAGGGTGAAAATGTGCAGGGTCATAATAGTCCCTTTCAGGGCATGACCCCAATGACCTTATTTCCTACCAGTGGTAGTAGGACCCATCTCTTAAAGGTTCTATTGACTCCCAGTAGCCATAGGCTAAGGACCAAAATGTTGAACACTTGGGCCTTTGGGTGACAAGTAAGGTCTGAATGACAGCAGTGGTCCTCTGGGTCTTTGTGACGCTGATGTCTGTCCTGAGAACACATAATCACAATATTTTGCATTGCACTTCACTGCCCCTGACACCTTGATGAGCAGATTATCGTTTGGCTTGTTCAATCCATCAGGGTTTATAATGGAAAGAGAGTCTGTAAATGACTGGGGATGGAATGATTTATCTTATTCTACTCTGAGGCATTTGCAGATTAGCCAGTTTAAACATCTCTGATGAGGGATCTTTTTCTCTCAACTCTTTAGGAAATGAGTTTCAGCTGTGTCTTAGAGTCACCTAAAGAGCTGTAGACCACGTTATTCAGCTTCATGCCTCACCCTCGGGAGGTAGAACTGAGGATCTTTCTTGGTTGCCCTCAAGGTTCTCCCAGAGATGAGAAGCCCTACCCGAGAGACTGGACCGAATATGGCTAACTTCCTGTAGGCTAGTGCCAATGGGTTCTTTTTTAAAAAATCTTTTGTTATGTTAGCATCTGCCTTTTCAATTTCCATGTCTCTAAAGGCCAGACCTTAAAACATCCCATCCCATCTTCTTATCTCAGCTTAATTTATGACTTGTTCACACACCTCAAGTCCAAAACCGGAGCTTGCACATGGTCCAGCTTCTGTCTGTGTGTGATATCCATCCCAGCTGCTTGTGTTTGGGACAGCTCTCCCAATATAGCTCTAGGGCCTCTGAAAGTGGAAGAAGTCTTTCTGTGGCCCCAGTCCTAAGGCTTCCCTTCAGCTCTGCCTGCTCCCTCCACTGCTGAGTCTATGTCAGCTGCCTGTAATGTCAGCTGCCTGTAATGTCAGCTGATTTTCATTAGAGGGCCTGTGAGGATATGTAGGCCTAAAATGTGTCAAGACAGAGTGTCCCCAAGTTACACGTGAGAGCCGTTCTCCATACTTTTCTCTCCAGTCTGGTCTCACAATTGACTCATTGATCCTGGAAAACGATCACTAACTGTGCGAATACCACAAATCAGTGCAATATTAACTCTCCATATGTGTCTTTGCAACAAACATCCGTGTGTAGCAGCATGTGAGCAAACACACATCGGTGTATATATACATATGTTCTTATGCATGTGCGTGTATGTGTATCATTGCACATATATGTTATCATCACAAATACAGTCTGCCTGAAAGACAGCTGGCCTCTCTTCAGGAGGCCAGTTTTATCCTGAAATTGTTTTGTCACTAGGGTGAAGAATATGAGATTCAAGCTAAATGGATGGCATTCCCATTGAAGTTGTGGGATGCCCCCCCATCTTCTACAAAATAAAAACAAATAATTCACTATTATCCAATTTTATTTTTCTTAATTTTACTAGTTCATAGTTTTAAAGCAAAATCCGTAGAGATTTGACTTGGGGCTCCAGCACCCATGGAGGTTTCTTGAGGATTTCTTGAGTTGGTTCCTGTCACTCCGTAAATCACAGTGTGAGCCCTTCAGCAGCCTCCCGGGGCCTCAGCTCATCAAGATGGCTTTTGTCATCCTTTGATTTCCATTCATTTTCTGAATGTCCAATTTTCCCCAAATTCCACATTAAAAAAGAACATTTGAGGCTGAGTGTGTAACTCAGTGATCTAGTGTGTGCTTAGCATGCTCAGCCCTAAGTGTGATCCTCAGCAACTTTTAAAAACATGTTTGCTTACCAGTGAAGTTAACATTTCTCCATGGCAGGCTTCTCACGACCCTCCTTGAGAATTCACAACATACCAAAGAGTTCTATGCAAACCAAAATGCAAAGTAATAAACCATATGGCCTCACTAAGTGTAGGATCATCTGTGGGGGTAAAGGTGACCCCACCTCCACCCTGTGCCCTTGCCTGAGAATTGGCACAAAGATATTCAAGTCCTGGCAGTACTTGGCATCTTGAGCAGCAGAGAAGTGTGAAAGTTAGCAAAGCTCACCTCCCCAGCAGCAAAGGAAGCACAATGGTCTCTCCATATCTCAGAGTCTTCAAAGCACGCATGTTCTGCAGACCACCTTATATGCCCCACAAACCTTTTAAACCAAACCTGTCTCTCTCCTTCTCTCTTTTTTGTTTTGTTTTGTTTTTTTGTTTTTGTTTTTTTTTGGGGGGGTTGTTTTGGGGGGGGTTGGGTTTTTTTTTTTTTTTGAGAAAGGGTTTCTCTGTAGCTTTGGAGCCTGTCCTGGAACTAGCTCTTGTAGACCAGGCCAGCCTCAAACTCACAGAGATCCTCCTGCCTCTGCCTCCAAAGCCCTGGGATTAAAGGCATGGGCCACCACCACCCGACTCAAACAACCCCTTCTTCTTTGTCTCCACAGTCCTGGGGCACATCGTTTTGTCTATCAAATTGCCACTATTACTCCTTTTTTCTTCATTTTCTTACTAGGCAAGCCACTTTTCCAGAATATTCCAATATCACCATTCCACAGTTCTCCTTCAAGTGGCAGACAAGGTCTCTAATATAAGCAAAATATTGCTTGTTTGAATCTGGGGTCTCCTGTAACCCAGGATGACTTGAAACTCACTACATAGCTGATGCAAGACTTGAAACCCTCATCTTCCCTCTGTTGCCTCCCAGTGCTGGGATCGCAAGTGTGGGCCACCATGATTGACTTGGGCAAAGTTTTGTATACCTCCTTGGCCAGGAATAGAGACCTTGTTCTCTTTAGCCATATTACTCAGAAACATTGATTAAGAGTGAATATTCCCTGAGCCTCCATCCAAAGCAACAGGGTGACATCCTGGTCAGGTCATCAGATGCTGCACTCTCTGTGGACTACTTCTTTGGCACTTTTCTCAAAAATATCTTGTGATTTCCCTGGAATAGAGAATAGTTTATTTTGAACATGGAACACTGCCAAGTTTTTTTTCTTTTTTAATAAGGTTCTTAGCAATGAGTCTATTTCTTATTTAACTACCTTCTGACCCAGTTCATAAGATTATCCCCAGAAGCAGAGCTTAACACAGAATGTGGTTCTTCATGAAGTAGAAAAACGGATGGGATAAAATCTTAAAAGTAAAACATTTTTCATTCTGAGATGAGGCAGCTGGCTTTGATTCAAGCTCCTCTTTATGACTGTCCAAAGCAGAGTAGGAAGGAGGGTGAACTTAATATTTTTCTAAGAAAAAAATATCTGACAAGCTCTTGAATATTTCTCAGTTATAAGTTCAATTATAAAGTTAATTCATACATGATTTATTGGGTAATTACTGAATAATTAGAAACTCGAGGTTCATATGTTTTCTCAGTGATAATGATAGTAGCTAGCTATGAAGATAACCATAGCTGAAGAAGTATTTCAAAATCATCTTGTTCTGGGATTGTACTACCCCAATGTGATTGTCACCTTGCAAGCCCTACGGTGTCTTGGCACTGACACTAGCTTCATTGGCTTAGCCATGTCCCCTCCACTACAAAAACAATGAATCATGTTCTCTATAAAGGTAGTGCATGTCTTTTGCAAAGTAATTCAATGTATTTGTTCTTTCTGAGAGAGAGAGAGAGAGAAAGAGAGAGAGAGAGAGAGAGAGAGAGAGAAGACAGTTAGAAATGAGAGAAGCAGGCTCTTGTTTAACCAGAATATAGGGAATGACAGCTCCTTACAATGAACACTGGCAATCTCAAAAGCTGAAATGAGAACAAGGTGACTTAGTTTTCTATTTTTTTCACATGTTAGTGAGTGTGTTAAAAATAAAGCCCGAGCAGCCGTGTGTGAAAGATAAGACATATGTTTATGTGCGGGGTTTACACATCACCAATAAAGAAAATTTCTGTAGAAATTAGGTGAGTGATGAGGAGAGAAACTGCTCTGAAAACCTGGAAACAAGTGCGATCTGGAAGAACATGAAGTTGGGCAAACCCTGCACATCCAGTAGTGTGCACTCTGCGGATAATGGACGCACCATAGCAGTGCAGAGAGAGACAGGTACCGACATGGATTAGCCAAGTGTTAGCATTGGGAGAGACATAAACTGCATGAAAAACTTTATTTATTTTTGATTTTAAAAAAAGGAAAATGAATGGCCACATACAAGGGTCCTCAATAAGATCGTCAGCACTGGGAACAGTTATGTAATTTGCCTGGTATCAATAGGGAACAAATGGTGGACACGAGCACAAAGCCCCAAAGCCCCAGGTTGGGCTTGTAACCAGTGCTTCTCAGGGTGTGGCTCTCAGGCAGCCACAGCAATGTGTCCTGGAAAGTGGGTAGGAAACAATCAGAAACTGCTGTGGGTGCAGCAGGATCTCCTTTACTATGTAAGCCACACTTGAACATTGAAGTACAGCAGCTGCTCTACCTTGAAATCCTGGGGTTTGTCTTCACTTCCTTCTGTGGATGGCTTGGTTGCATGAGAACACAGTCCATTACCTATAGTTCTAACAATCAAAACCAGAGCTGGCAGGATGGCTCAGTGGATAGGAGAAAGGCTCTTGCTGCCAAGCCTTAGAACCGGAGTTAGATTCCCCAGTACCCACATGGGAGAAGGAGAGAAGTGAATCTACTTTTCCTCTGACCACGCTGCTCATTCCTCTCAGATACACACACACACACACACACACAACATACATACATACATACATACATACATACATACATGCATGCATTTGCACACATACGTACACATGTACACATACACACACACATATACCACACATACTTACATACATACACACACCTACTAAGCATACACAATTAAAATTAATTTGAGATGGCACAAATTTAAAACAACAATTGGCTGCTTACTTGGGATTTTATTTATCTTGCAAAGTGTGAATGATTTCATTACCTGCACAGATATGGATGTGTTCCACCCTAAGGTGCTGCCTTAGAGTTCACTGAGGAATTTTGTTCACAGCGTAGTCATGGTAAAGACGTTTGGCCCTAAGGTTTCACATAAAGAATTACTCATTGACTCAGTAATGAATGATTGCGAGGCTGCGTTTCTGAAATAACTGATAGAATTTTAGTAGAGAGTCAGGGAAGGGAGGATGCACACACAGGGGGCAGCTCCTATAACCAAGCCTGGAGGATAGAGGCTGCCCGAACCTTCTCCATAGCCTCCTCCTCCCAATGCACCTGTACCACCACCCTTAGGTGAGGTTCTGTTTGCTATATGTGGTCCTGCCTTCTTGTTTTCTCTTGATTCTCATCAGGCTTTCAGTGTCCCTAATTCTTGCCTCATGCTATAACCTTATCTAATTCCCTTGCCTCTCTTGACCCACAATTCTCTAAAGTCTAAAGTAACAGATTCGGAAGAGGATACCTAATTGTTCGGTGGTGGTCATGGCTGGGTAGGCAAGAATAGGGACCATTTTCTTTCTGTTTCTTTCTCTTTTGCCTGATCAAGATACTGTTATTTCCCTATAATGTAAAGATAAAGGAATGCCTTTAAAAGCGACTGAACAGTTTAAAATGACTCATTGGATGAGCTGCTCTCCGTAGGAACGGCTTGAAAAGCTAAAGCTGTTTAGCTGGGACTAGCGTCTGAGGCCAGCCTGGCCTACACAGTTAAGACCCTGTCTTGAAAAGTTTAAAAAAGGAATTAATGTTTTCTTTTCATTTAACAATGAAACCTAGAGACCAACCATCAGTATTTATGTGGTTTCATTATATATATTAACTATATTATATAAATACAATATCCATATATGTTATATACATGTATCTTACCTAGCTATAAATACACATCTTATTTTTTCATTATTTTAATGAGTTTAACTAATCTTATGAATTTAGAAATAAATAATATTTGCATTATTATTTATAATTCTTTAAATTTTTCTATTACACAGAAAGAATGTCACAGAGGGTCCACTGTACCCTCATCACAGGACAGCTGGGTAAAGCTGCAGTTGGAGTGGGAAACCGACTCTTGTCCGGAGTCAGGCTCCTGTGACTGCAAGCTCAGAGTCAATATCTTCTACACAGATTCTAATTTTGCCTTATGAATCTTTAAATTTCCAAGATTAGAGAATTATAAGATTGAAATTTTTCATAGTCTTGTTGTAATGAGAGCAAATATAAATTAGAAGGTGATTGGAAGTGAATCAGGAGTCAAAATTTATAGCTTCTAGGATGCTACTTAAATTAAAAATTTAATTATAATGTGAATATAAATGAAAGGTTTATTGCTCATTATTTAAAATATTTACATATTTATAAGAAACTTCATCGAAGGTACTTAGATGTTAATTTTCCTATGTCTATGCTAATATAATAACTCCATCATATTGTGTAATAGAGTTCATATGTTTTAAAATGTCTTAAAATCCATAGAGACATTAAGGAGAGAAATTATACCCCTGAGAACATTGAATAGTCTTTTGAAAGATTGATAACAGCTGTTGTTGCTGGAATTTGCTAATTAATGTACTACTTACAGCATTAAAAATTTATCAATATATTAATGGAGTATAGATAATATTTGATAGTGGTAATATGTTTTATTATATAACAGAAGGGATACAAAGGGAAAGGATCTTGCAGAGATCCTTCTTTGCTCATCCCCACCCTGTTGCCCATGCTTAGCCTGTACTGGGCTGCCTTTACATGCTACCCACCATGGTAATGTACATACAAACAACACAGAGGACATCAAGGGTGAAATATTAAATGAGGGAGACTTTGAAACCGTACAGAACGTTCTCGGAAGCCTGGTTCTGTGATTATGACTTTGGTCTGCGTCCATTGCACTATCGCCCAAGCCCCATTGTCTTCACCTCAGTAGGTGTCTCAACTCGCTCCAGCGGTCCCACTTCCGTGTGCTTAGCCTGAGGAGGTGAAGAGACATACTCCGAGTCAGTCATTTTTTAGTTGCTTTAACCCAATGCACAGCACAACGACAGGGAAACAGCCTGTAAGCATCGATCCGTTGATGAACAGATAACCAATGTGTGGTACCTGTGCACTGGGGCATACTATATAGCCACACAAAGAAGAAAATCCTGTCACTTGCAACATCTTAGATGTTTCTGGGACCAGTTCATTACGTGAAGTAAGAGACGTTCCTCTCCAAACTGGGTGGTGGCGGTGCACGCCTTTAATCCCAGCACTTGGGAGGCAGAGGCAGGCAGATCTCTGTGAGTTTGAGGCCAACCTGGTCTACAAGAGCTAGTTCCAGGAAAGGCTCCAAAGCTACAGAGAAACCCTGTCTGAGAAGAGAGAGAGAGACAGAGACAGAGACAGAGAGAGACAGAGAGAGAGAGACAGAGAGAGACAGAGAGACAGAGACAGAGAGAGACAGAGAGACAGAGAGAGAGA
>NC_022013.1:88096954-88102634 GCF_000317375.1 Microtus ochrogaster
AGAGACAGAGACAGAGAGAGACAGAGAGACAGAGAGAAGCTCCTCATGATCTCTCTTATGTGGAGTCTAAAGGAACTGGAGTTGATGTCATAGGAGTTGAGAACAGAGCAGTGGTTACCAGAGACTGGTGAGGGCACGAGAACAGAGGGTGAGGAAGACTGACCAATGGCAACGAAGCTTCAGTTCAGCAAGAGGAAGTTCTCGCGTGCTCTTACATGGCAGGGTCTCTACCTGTAGCAGTGTTTCAACCTAGAAGACAGGAGTCAGAATGTATTCACCACAGAGAAATGCTGATTGCCCCAGGAGAGAGTTAACTTGATTTAAGCATTACACGGTCTATGCCTGCGTGAAAACAGCACCTGGTACTCTGTTAATATGTACAACGTTCCTGTTTTCATCTGCCCATCAGATAAAGAGAAAAAGATGACAATAGAATTGCTAATCCTTGCATTACACACAAGTGATGTGGTTGTGTGCCTGACATGTGTTCATTCTTAGTCACTGACAGCTCCTATCACCATGGTCACCATCACCCTCATCAGCATTATCAGCAATATAATCATCATCGTTGTTGTTGCTGTCATCATCTTATCTAAAATTAAATGGCTATAATGGTGTCTATGTGCATTTCCCCAATGTTTCTAATGTTCATGATATTGTTCATTTCCTGAGGCATAGTCTGTTGACAGACATACACACACCCAGCTTGTGATGTGCTTTGTGTGCCACAAGGCGCAGAAATAGTTAAAACAGAGAAGGAGCCAACTTAATATTCTTCACCGAGACCAGATGCTCCGCCGGTACCTGGAGGCCTCCTTTTCGGTAACATTTAAATCTCTCACCAGAGACAAAGAAGCCATCTAACAAAGCTCTGCCCTATAAACCAATAACGAGACAAGAGCAAATAGCGGCTCTGGCCAAGACACACACGTCTTAGCACCTCTGATCCATCCTCTGGGAAGCTTACTGCGATTTCTCTATCAAAAAGTTAATGGAAAATGCCACCTCCCGACAAGGGAGTTGGTGTGTGGATGCCATCTTAAGGGTTTCCTGGGAGGCGTTAAGTCTCACCCAGGTTTCCTGCTTGCATTCTGTACTTTAAGAGATGTTTGTGTATAAGTATGTGCATTATGTCTGTTAAAAACATCATAGCAGCTCTGCAGTCCCAGCCCTCAGGAAGGTAAGGCAAGAGAACTGAGAGTTCAGGACCAGTCAGGGCTATAAAATGAGACCCTGTCTGAAAAGCTAAAAAGAAACAAGCTTATATTATCATTTATGTATTATTTTTGGTGGTGAGAGTTTTCCGTTTGTTCCCTGGTGGAGTTGGCTTGTATAGGGGAAAAGCATGAATTCTGCTGGGTGTAGTGGCAGCCACATGTAGTCCTTACTACTTGGGAGGTAATGGCAGGAGGATCATTGAGTCCAGGAATTCAAGGCCAGCTTGAGCATGTAGTTGAGACCTCATCCCCAAGCAAAATTATAAATCTAAATGTCCTGTTGTCTCCCCTTTATCTTAGAGGATCAAATGCTCATCTATACAGGTAGATTGCTATACGTTATATTTTAAAGACAGCACTGGCTAGAGGACACCTTTGTTTTCTGTTGACCTTTGATCCCTTGCCAGAAGGCACTACGTGGCTAGGTGCAGTCACAGGCTGCGTCACCGACCGTTCCCTTGTCATAGCTTACTGAGCAGGCTGGAGCACAGGAGGTAATGCTCAGGATCACCTTACCTCCCTGTCAAGGGCTGCATTTATGTCACAGCTGTGAATCTCAACTCCTAAACCTCCATGCACTGGGAATTGCAATCATCTTAAAAATCAGATTTAAACACACCTGCGTGCCTTGACTCTAGGAATTTAGGCTCAGCACTGCTCGCCCGAGGCTCTACAAAATCCTAGAGATTTTTCAGTTAGAGGCCTTGGGCTATTTCCTTGGGGCTGATACTCACTAGAACCCCTCTACGTGGCCCTGTGTCCTTTCAATCCTAGGATCCACAAATTGGAGCGCTGAGCCTGGAGCCCCATCTCAATTCTTGCTGGCCTGGGAGAGTTTCCTCTCTCCTGGGCTGTCCCGGGTGCTGGTGCTGGTGCTGAATCTTGCGGGCAATAGAGCTCTCCCTGTTTTGGGCACTATATCTCCCTCCTCTCTACACCACTGCTTCTGGGGGCATTCCTCGGTCCCCTTCCCCTCAGGAGCATTCAGTGACGATGTCCCCCCATAGCTCAGGATTCTGGACGACAAAGTATAAAAACAGAAGTGCTGTGGCTGTGGCTGTGGGGAGCCTTTGTTCCAGGCCCTTGAAGAAACCTCTTCTGGGGTCTTGTTTTCTTCAAGATGAGTCCAGGAAGAAAACAAGGATCTCAGTGAACTATCCTACAAGCTTTGGAAGATCAGACCAGAAAGAGTTGGTGAATTCCTGAATGTGTGTGCAGAGAGTTCTTCAGTTGCAGAAAACGTCTGCTATTAATGGCAGACCCCGAGCTAGAGGTCTTGGGCATGCAGCCACAAGGAGTGGGTTTGTTTTATCCTGAAAACCATCTGTAGCATTTGAATCTAGCTAACCTACGCATGCAAAGCTTCCTGCATATATAGAGAAGTTTTTTTTTTTACCCTGAAGAATAAAGTAGAGAAATTGCCTTTATTATTAAAAAACAAAAATACCCTGTTTGTAACTATGGTGATGTAGGCCTGTAGTCCCAGCTTTCTGGAGAGAATCCCAGAAGAGGTGGGAAGGACAGAAGTTCAAGGTCACCTTCAGTAACAGCTACTTAACAAGGCAACCTGGTCTAGAGACTGAATCTCATGGAGAATAAAAGTCTTTCTCATTAAAACATTTAATAAGTCAGTGTAATACAACAAGCCATTTGAATTTATTTTTTCAATTGATTTGTTTTAAAAAATCAGATAATGTTAGGTTCCGTTCAAGTTTATATTTACTTGCTAAGATTCTGCATACAAAGTTGATAGGAACTCATTTAGTACATCGTCCCAGTTAGCCATTTTTGTTGGTGTGACACAGCCTCGAGTCACCTGAGAAGAGAATCCTCACACGATAAACTGCCTGGATCCGTCTGGACTGTGGGCATGTCTGTGAGGGGCTGTCTGCAGTGTGAATTTGTGGAGAAGGACCTATCCTGCTGTGGGTCACACCAGTTCTCTAAACAGGAGCTTGCGAATGAGCAAGAGAACGAGCCAAACATTCCTGGTCCTCTGTGGTTCCTGCCTCAAGAACTGCCCTGGCTTCCTTTCATCATGAACGGCACATAGAAGCGTAAACCAAATAAACTCTTCCCTCTACAAGTTGTTTTTGTCAAAGTATTTTATCACGGCAGTGGAAAGGGAACTGAAACTTGTGTGTGGGCTGATGTGCTCCCATTCTTGGGGACACAAAAGGGAATCAACCTAGAGAACTTATTTGATCATCCAACACAGTTTAGTCATTCCAGAGTCATTCCATCCGCTCTCACTCGTCACCTGTGAAGAAGCTTCAGCCACATTTGGGCTGCAAAAAGGCTCATTTGGAAGGACTATTTTATTTTTTAATTAATTAATTAATTAAAGATTTCTGCCTCCTCCCCGCCACCTCCTCCCATTTCCCTCCCCCTCCCCCATCAAGTCCCCCTCCCTCATCAGCTCGAAGAGCAATCAGGGTTCCCTGACCTGTGGGAAGTCCAAGGATCACCCACCTCCATCCAGGTCTAGTAAGGTGAGCATCCAAACTACCTAGGCTCCCCCAAATCCAGTACGTGCAGTAGGATCAAAAACCCAGTGCCATTGTCCTTGAGTTCTCAGTAGTCCTCATTGTCCGCTATGTTCAGTGAGTCTGGTTTTATCCCATGCTTTTTCAGACCCAGGCCAGCTGGCCTTGGTGGGTTCCCGATAGAACATCCCCATTGTCTCAGTGTGTGGGTGCACCCCTCTCGATCCTGAGTTCCTTGCGCTTGCTCTCTCTCCTGCTCCTGATTTGGACCTTGAGATTTCAGTGGAAGGACTATTTTAAACCTCTGTGGATGGCACGTGTTTGGAGATGCTGATCGCGCATGCTGAACGTGGAATACAGCCACTAAAATCATCTCCATGCTGAGCAACGACAGTCTCCAAGGACAAGGCTACTGAGAGGCTCATGAGGTCCCCCATGACTTCCGAGTTTCTCACTCCAATTGGGCCACTGGTTTCACACTTTTCAAAATCCTCCTTTTCCATCTCCAGGTAGTGCCAGCAGCGTGCGACTCTACTATCTGAGAAAAATGCCATTTTCCTCAGGTTGCTTTCCTGATCATAGTTTTCAGAAGGGTTTGAGGAGTCTTCTCAAGGCACAGAGAATGTATCTAAGCAAGGGGTTGGAGTCCACGGAGGTCTACAGTCACCTGCTCCTGTATCCAGTATCAATGAGGCACAAATCAGGGCAACACAACTCTTGGTGCGGGACGAAGAAGAATTTGCCAAATAGTGTGACTTACTAAGGTGGTTTCGAACTGTGGGAGCTGCTAGGATTCAGCATCTGGGACAAGGGGGAGAAAGTGAAAAAAAAAGATGTAGGATACTTGGCGAAAGACTTGACTACCACCGTCCAGTAGTGACAGAGAAAAGCTTAATTGTTTTTTTGGTTGTTGAGTAAGAGTTGGTATCAGGGCTGACAAGTTGCTCCCTGGTAGCAAACACAAGACACAAGTCCTGGGTTCCATCCCTACCATGGGAAGACCAACAAGAACCAATAAGTAAGTATTAAGAAACCATGTCAGCCCCTCTGCCTGATTCCCAGCTTTTATTTCATAAGCAAACAGAAGTGATAACTAACCCTCAATAAACTAAAAAGTCCCCAGAGTTTAATTTAAACCAGAGACAACTTGAATATGAAAGTTGTCTGTTTAGAACTTATTTTAAAATAAGTAAGTCCTACTAGAAATCTAATTTATAGATGCCCCAACATAGAGAGATTAGGAGCCCTTACCTCTTCCTCCTTGTCTCTCTGTCCAGAACTCAAGCTCCTAACATTTCATCCTAGTCCTAGGCCTGACTGTTTCTCCCCACACGCTCCTCCTCTTTCTCTTCCTCTCCCACTAGGCATTGAAGCCAGTACCCCAAGTGTGTTAAACATGGATTGTACCCCTGAGCTACATCCCTGCCCTGCAGTACCTTCTAACTGGCCTCTTGCTAAGCTTCTTGCCCTCCCCACTTTTCTGTTAGTTTTCATTTCCTTTTGCTTCAGTATGTGGAAATACTAAACCAAGAAAAATAAAATATGCCTTCCTGTCCTTGTAGATTTCCAGGTTGCTGTGGATTGGCAGGGTGGACTGGGTAGAACAGGGGGGTCTCAGGGATGAAGCCGCTCATTCACATCTTCCTTCCCTTCATCTCCACACAAGGTCAGCATTTTCGTCCAAGCCACGGCTCCATGAAAGCAGGAGCCTCGGCATCAGTCTGCCATACTCACCCCCTCCATGAACTCCACCTAGAGCAAACTCCTTGGGTGCCATCAAATATAAAGAACCTCAGACTCTGCTGCGGGAAAGCCTGGATCTCTCACATTCTCGATAGCTAGATGACGTGTGGCCGTGGTGTCCATTCCGTCTTCATCTAAGGGAAGTTCCAGTGCCCTCCAAAGTGTTGTGATGGTTATTCCTGGTTGCCAAGGGAACTATACCTGGAATTAACTAAAACCCAAATGGCTGGAGAG
>NC_022013.1:88103164-88108695 GCF_000317375.1 Microtus ochrogaster
CTCTAATCTGCAGAGAATACTGGCTACAATTACAATGCGTGGCAGGCATAGGGCCGCTCCCTAAAGCAACAGCAGCACCCACCCTCATAGTTGCTCTTCACTTAAAACAATCCTAGGTGTTATCTGCCCAACTCACCAGTTGTGCAGGAAGGATCTGCAGTCGCCAACTGGAGCTCAATGCAAGCTCTCTGCAGCTGCTCTCTTTGAATGTCAATTTAAGCCAGGATGGGTAACCAATCTGACACTCAGGAGGCTGAGGCAGGATGACTGTGAATTGGAGGCTAGGCTGGGTTACTTAGTGAGATGCTATTTTTAAAAAAATAAACAAAAACCGCGAAGGAAACAAGAAAAAAAAAACAAGCAAAGAAAAAAAAAAAGCCCTGTGAGAAAAAGAAAGCACCAAAAGTAGAAGCCACAGGGAACACCTGCTACCCTTACTAAGGACCTAAATTCAGTTTCCATCACCATGTCAGGTGACTCACAACCTCCTCTAACTCCAGCTCCAGAGAATTCAATGCTTTTGACCTCACTAGAGTGCACAACACACACACAATTAAAAATAATAAAAAATTAATTTTAAAAATAAAACCAGGCCAGGTTTTGTGGCTCACACAAGTAAACCCAGCACTCGGAGCTTAGAAAACTAAGGAGGGAGATTGGGACTTCAAGCATGAGTTACATAGTGAGACTTCATTTCAGAAAGAAACAAGGAAAGGAAGGAAAGAAGGAAGGAGGGAAGGAAGGAAAGGAAAGAACAAAGGATAAAATAAAGGAACAAAGAAAGAGAAAAGAAGAAACAAAGAAAATCAAAGGCACAGAATAAATGCATCTTCCAGGGCTTTCAATAATAGCAGTTTGTACAACAAATTTAGTCTTGAAATTAGTGAGAATAATGGATGGTAATACTTTGGGTTTTAAAATTAACGCAGGAGCCTATCCTAATGAAATAATTTTTAAATATGAAAGGGTGATTTTACAGTAGATTTCAAGTAACAAATATACAAGGGATGATGATAATAATGCAGTCTGCAATCAACTCAGTGAACCTGGTCAATCAATAATCATAGATGTAAGCATATTAAATCACCAAATGAAATATTACAAAGTAACTTATCTCCATCACTGAAGGCAGCTGTGCACAAATGATTAACTGTAGAGGGGAGAAAGGTCTGGTTGGTTAGAGAAAGGCGACACACTTCCCAATGCACATGAAGAAACTTAATGTCACTACTAGTAGGAGAAACGAGTATCTCCTGGAAACTGATGTATATCTATCACTCTGAGAAGGATGCGATACCCATGTCATATTCATGCCAAAAAATATTTAACCACAATCTAATCATGAGGCAAAAATCAAGCAAATGTAAACCCACACTATTCAGCAAAGGAAAAGTATCCTGGGAGCTTGTAGGATATCAGTGCTACAGGCGCTAGTTCTAAAAAGGCTGATGTAAGTACATCAATGAAATGAAGAAACAGGGCAAAGGATGTTGATGGGACAAGAAAAGTTGGGTATTAGACAGCCAGGCCGTATTGATGTCTTATCTTATATTTTTGGTTATTTAGAAAACTTGACTTTCAGAACAGGCATGGAAGCCCATAACAATAAGCCCGATTCTGGAGATGGTTGAGTCAAGAGGATGGGAAGTTCAAATCTAGCTTGGTCACCACAACGAATTCTCTCAAGAAAACGACAAAACTCACACTAACACTTAGAACACCTGTTAAAGCTAGCAACTGCTTTGTACAGGTATGGAGGTGCAAACCTGGACCAATGGAGCATGTTCCTTGCTTGATACACACACACACACACACACACACACACACACACACACACGATTGTACAGTCTTAGTGCCTAGTTTTAAAATACTGCTGATCACACTAAGTTTGGAGAATAAATATGTACTATCACTAAGTGAAATCCATTTTAAATGTATTACCAAGGTAATAGAAGGTAAATAGTCTTTCTTACATCTGTTCCTTCTAGCTCCCTCCGCTCCCACAGTTCACATCGTCCATAGTTTATTTTAAGACACCATGAATAGAGACATAAGATTCCGCTCATCCTTTCCTCCCTGTTCTTCGGTGTCAGAAGGTGTTGTGGCCTTGGGCTGAATTCTCCTAGAGATGGAGCAGCTATGGCAGGGATTTGCCCACAGGTGCATTTTAATGAGCTCTACCTACTTCTCTCTCTCCTTTGGGGAATCTAGCAGGGCGGTAACGGCATGTAAATGAGTTCTGAGTGTAGACTAATTAGCAAGGGTCCCTGGAGAGTAGCCAACTGTTGGTTGTAAAAGGAAATAAAATAATAGGTCACAGCAATAAGTCAAATCACTTCAAAGCTGATTTCCAAGCACCTTTCCTGGCTGGGAATCTTAAGCAAATGCAGAGGGAACAATGAAGACCTTCAGGTAAAGAAGCAAAGAATTCTGGTCACTATTTGGGGGTTCATCCCCTGGAATTCATTACCAAAGCAAAGCTTGATCTCTCCACTTTGAGTGCTGGCTCCACTTATATTTTTACTGTAAACTGATGATTGGATAGTCATTAAAAGTAATAATAATGTTGGTTTTTCTGGATTTCTGGGAAATCTTGACTGTTCCTCTCTTCATTTCTCTCCAGAACTTTCTTCCTGTCTTTCCCTTGTCTCACTTTCTCTACTGACCAAAGCAATTAGGCATTACCATATTTACCTTTGACCCAATCCTCCTGAAAATCTCTCCCATTGCTCAGACATTAAGGAAATTAAAGCTGTGTGAAATAAAGAAAAGGGGGTCAGAGGTCATCAGTGATCAATGACCAAAAGGTTCATCTATCTAAGGAAAGCTTCTTAACCCTTGCCATGTCTGGAACCCAGTGATAAGTCTGTCAAGTCTGTAGATCGTTCCCGTCAAATTCATAAATTAAACACAAATTATTGTGAGGAAATCCAATAAGACTGAGATAAGGTTATTAAGATAGGTTTCAGAAATGACCTTCTGATGTGGAAATGTGGTCTTGCAATACATACTCCTGAAATGACAAGCTGTGATCATTCCCACAGTTCCAAAGCAGCGATGTCAACTTAGGAGCTCTTGGCAGTGTCTGTCACTGTGTTAAGTTTTTGCTTTTAAACTTTTTTCTCTTTTTTCCTTATTTTTGAAGATAGTAGTCTCAGTATACAGCACAAGATGACTTCGACCCCCCCGCCATCCCCTTGCCCCCTAAGTACTGGATTGTAGTTGTCCGCCATCATTCTCAGCCCATTTTAAAATTTAAAACATCTTTATTCATGTATATGACACATACAGTTCTTCACCAAAATCTTTTCTTTCGATATGTCTATAGCTGAGAAGAATCACTTATCTCTTTTCACTGGGTGTATTGCCGTGATGCAAGTTCCCGGATGTAGATGGACATAGATAAACAATTTCAAACATGTGAAGAATCTTGAGTGGTTACAATTGCAGATGGCCAGTGATGGGCACAAAGTTATTCTGTGCACATCAAAGTGTGTAACAGGATATGTGCACGTTGATTTCTGGTAACCAAATGACTTCCTGTGAATTTTAACTCAGTCCTAAATCTTCACCTACATCCAAGTCTTCCAGCCAGGAGGATGCTCTCATTGCTAACAGCTTTCTCTTGGCTTTATCATGTTTCCTGGTTGCTGTTATTTCTTTGGTTACACCGTTGACTCCAGGCTCTTCTTTAGATCCTCTATTGTAATCCTTTAGTTAATTACTTAAATGACTGATTTATTTTGGTCCATTATAAAGTCTCCAGAAATTGACTGAGAGACAACTTTCCATGATTGTGTCTCTGGAAAAGAATGAGTACTAGGTTGGGAAACAGTGGAGTGGTAAAGTCCTTGCCTGCTGTGTGCTAGACCTGGGTTCAATTCCCAGTTCTTAAAAGAAAACAATCGAGAAACAGGTGCCGAATCTGAACCCTTGTTACTTCTTGCTCCCTGCTTTATGGCTTTTAAATCTTCTATTATCTATCTATCTATCTATCTATCTATCTATCTATCTATCTATCTAAACTATCTACCTATCTATCTATTTTTGTTTGTTTGTTTCTCTAATGTCTTCTTGTGTTTTTAGTTCAGTTGTATTTGCTTTTTAATTTTTTTTTAAATTTTTCGAGACAGGGTTTCACCATAGCTTTTTGGTTCCTGTCTTGGAACTAGCTCTTCTAGACCAGGCTGGCCTCGAACTCACAGAGATCCACCTGCCTCTGCCTCCGGAGTGCTGAGATTAAAGGCGTGCGCCACCACCACCCGGCTGTTTTTTAATTTTTTATTTGTTATATTTTAGTGTGTGTGTCTGTCTATTTTTATTTTGCTTTTTTTTATTTTATAATGCTTTGAGTCAAGGTCTTGCTGTTTAGCCAAGGCTGGTCTTGAACTAGTGACCTGTCTGCCTCTGGCTCTGGTTTCCAGGGACTAGCAGCATGCCACCACCGTCAGCGGGCCCAGTTCTCATAGCTGGGATCTGTGTATGAGTCTAGTCTCCTTGCTGAGTTCTGCAAGTGGTACTGCTTGGTGAGTTACTGTTTTGTGGAAATACTCCATCAAAATGTGCAGAAAGAAGCCTGCTACGAGTCTGCCCGTGATGGGAAGTCTAATCGTCATAGATGTTCTACTTGGATAAGATGCCAAATCACATACCTGGCATTAAAATGTAACCCGGGAGCACATGTGGGTGATAGCATGGGCTGACTCTTTAGACACCAAGCAAACTGTGCAGAATCAGAGCCCACAGTAATGACATAAATGTGTAGTGTTTAACATCCCACATTCCACTTTGTTCAGTCTCCTACCAAGTTAGGTCTAGTATGTCTGGGAGGGTGATGGAAGGTTCATGGCAAGGACCAACTCTGCAGTCAAAACACAGGATCCCATAGCAATTTGAAAATTCTCGTCTTGAAAACATAAGCAACATGAAGCTCAGGAGACTGTTATTCCAAATATATCCTAAGTCACATATGTTGGTTTCTCTGGCCCTATAGTATTCTCACTTATATAGGGAATTTGAGGGTAAGAAATTATTTTCCTTGGAGCTGGCAAGATACCTGGCTCAGCAGATAAGGGGACTTGCTTGTAAAGACTGTTGATGTGACTTAAGTCCCTGGAACCCACATGGTGTGATGGGGAAGCTCAATGCCCATCAATGGCAGAAGGCGAGCGCTGATACCTGCAGGTTGTCCTCTGACCTCCATAACACACCATGGTACATGGTGCATCCACATGCATGCACATGTGCGCACACACATACACACCTTACCAAATAATAAATAAACAAACAAATATTGAAGAAAGGAAATGATTTCCTTTGATAATTGATGGTCTCTCAATGTTTCATTTTTCTCTTCCTTTATTAGTGTATATTAACTCTAAAAATTGTTGGGTTTCATTATGACATTTTTTGCATGTCATAACCTTTGATCTTACTCACCTAATATGAGTTGCTGTGTCTCTGGGACAATCCCACTAGAATTTATCCTCCCCACCTCTTCTTCCTCCCCCACTTCTTCTTCCTCCCTTACT
>NC_022013.1:88109379-88118456 GCF_000317375.1 Microtus ochrogaster
ATCTCTTCTTCCTCCCCCACCTCTTCTTCCTCCTCCACTTCTTCTTCCTCCTCCACTTCTTCTTCCTCCCCCACCTCTTCTTCCTCTCCCATCTCTTCTTCCTCCCCCACCTCCTTTTCCTCCCCACCTCTTCTTTCCCCCTTCCACTACTCTTTAAGGATCATTGCATGTGGCATCTTTGATACTTGTGCAGGAGCTACTTTAAGGTATGACAAAGGAGTGGCCATCTGCATTACAGGCTTGACTCGTTCTTCAGAACCTGCATCCTTAAAAGCCCTTATTGGCTAAAGTCCTGTGACATGGTACACTGTGGGTGTGGTGCCAGGATAGTCTAACAAGTGGGGATGCATCTTTACTTCCTGGAACACAGCACCCTCATGCTAGAGATGATATCACAGATTATTAATGTTGTTCAGATGTAAATTATCTGTAGTTGAGTTAAAATTGATGTTTTTAGAGAATTAAAATTTAACATTTCAGTCATAAATAATCCCTTCCTCAGGTCAGAACTAGTACCAGCTTCTTTTTGTTGTTGTTTGTTTTATTATTGTTTATTTGTTTGTTTTTTCCTAAATGGGAGATACAAATGTGACCTGTTTTCATATCTGAAAGCTACAGGTTCAATATCTGTATTACTCTGAGAGTAATCTGAGGTTGCCATGTTGTCAAGACAAACTGCCTTTGGGAAGTTCATGGGACATAGAATTTATTGGTCTATTGTTCTTGAATTTACAGTATCTGTTTTCTCCCCATTGACCATGACAAATAAGGATCCATATCATTATTGTTGTTATATTGTTATTATTGTTGTTATTGTTATTTTGGTTTTTTTGAGATAGATTTGCTCTGTAGTTTTGGAGCATTCCTGCAACTAGCTCTTGTAGACCAGGCTGGCCTCAAACTCACAGAGATCCATCTGCCTCTGACACTTGAGTGCTGGGATTAAAGGCGTGTGCCACCACAGCTTGGCTAAGGCTCCATATTATTACAGGTATAGACTTAGCAACTTCCCAGGAGTCTCAATTGTGAGCAACCCTGATATTGAGAAGGCTGAGGATTTTCCACATGGAAACATTGGAGAAAACGCAGCAGACAGTCACCTCAGAACGCTGTGCTTTCTTGTGAAATGTGACTAGCCACTCAGCACACATGCTCCTTATTCCTGCACTGTGAAGCGTAATGTGCATGACATCATGGTCTCAAAAAATATTTTTAAGTTATTTAATATTTATACATGCATATAATGTCTTTGGATCTAGGTCACCACCCCAATTCCTTTTCTTTCCTTTCCAAATCCTCCCGTATCCCCACACACATTTTCCTTTCAACTTCAACTTCTCTCTCTCTTCCTTCAACATCATCTTCTCCCCCTCTCATCTAATTTGGAACCCACCAAGTCTATTTAGAGTTTTCTGCATGCTCATGGATGTGGGATTGTTTACCAGAGCGTGGGGATGTCTTCTGCATCCCTGAAGAAAAGTGACCTTGTTCTCTCGTCGGCCATCAACTTCCTATGGCTCTCTCAGCTAGTGGTGGAGCTCCAGAGACTTCCCTCATCCTGCTGGGGTTTTGACTGGTCTGATCTGGTGTGGGTCTTGTGAGCACAGTCCCAGTCTTTGTGAGTGCCTGTGTATAACTGCACTGCCATAGCCAATAACTATGTTTTCCTACAGAGATCCACTCCCTCTGCCTCTTCCAATCTCTCTGCCCTTCTTTTGCGGGAAATAGAAAAAAAACCCAGATATAAAAAATGAATAAATAAAATAAAAATTTAGACAGTCTCTTGATATACAGCTCTCTCTGTCCTTGAACTCATAGGTCCACCTGATTCTGCTTCCCAGTGCAGGGATTTAAAGTTATGAAAATTCTTAATACTGTCCAAATAAAAGATTCTGCTAAAATTTCTCTGATTTGTTTCCTGTGTTCATACATGAAGAGAATGCTAAATTATAATCAAAGATTAAGGAAAATAAAAATGTCAAAAATCCAAGTCCATAGATTAGCCATGAATTCTAGCTGAAGATTCAAAGAGAAAAACGCCGTGGTTTCCACAGGAGATGAGGTATCCTGACTCATTTATAGGCCCAGTAGAGGCCGCCTGGCGCCGTAGAGAGAGTGGCTTGGCATGGGGCAGTCTCCAGTGGCACCATCACTCTATCACCTTCGTTCGTGTCTTCAGTTTGATGGGGGAGGCTTTAGCATTTGTTGGGAGGTCTTGAGATGTGTACATTTTTGTCAGGGGGCTGAAACTGCTTATTCTCTAGAGTCATTTATTCCCGCTGTGTCCAGCTTCCACTAGCAGATAACTGGGCTTCACACGCGGTTGGAATTAAATATCTACCTTCAGCCACTGTCTACTGCCTCTGTGCGTTTGGGAGTAGATAACATTTAACCCTCTCTCGCCTACACTTCCCAAACACTCATTTCTCCTGAGCCTGGCTTGGCTTCCTTCCTCAGTGGTCCCCTCTGAATCTTCTCCTCTGTTTCACATCCCACCAACCAGAAAAACAGGCATTTCTTTTACATCAGACTTTAGGGAGATTTTCTCTTCATCTTTTCTACCTTCATAACCATGTCAGGTCCCATTTTACCTCTTTTCCAAGTTCCTTGTTGTCTTTAACTGACTTAACCCCCATCTTTACAGTTTAGATTTTAGTGAAAGAAGTACACTGATTCTTTGGGCACCTTATGAGCAGTATGTACTGGGGATGCAAGCCTGGACCGTGTTCAAGCCTGGAGCGTGTTCCTTGCTTTACACACACACACACACACACACACACACACACACACACACACACACACCATCCAGGAACACAGCCTTGGACATGGGATTGTTTTAGAGTGACGTGCAGGATGACAGGGGAAGAACCATTCACCATGAGGACTAAAGAAAAGGAAATGTCACCCATGTTGTGAAAATAAGAAAGCCTAAAGAGAAATGATTTTTGGGAAATCAGAAGGTTTATTATGGTCACTCAATGGCCGGTATAGGAATTGGGATTTGAGGGGTGCACTTGCTGTGTCAGAGTCCAGAGGGAAGATCAGGGAAGAAGAAACAGTGCAACTGTGGTTAAAAACCTCAGACCAGGTATCTGAGTCCTGTGGCGCTGCCAAGCGGCAGGCAGAGTGGAGAAATGTGTCCATTCTGTTTGTGGGGAGCCTCTAGAAAAGAAGTTGAAATTGGACAGAGCCCTTAAATTTACTCTGCTCTCACACTCTCCTACCTCACTTGCTTCTGGGCTCACCAACTCACAAATGTCCAGATATACCAAACCTTTCCCTTGACCCTGAACATCATCTGGCTTACTCTGTCCAGCCTCAGATTCATGTCAGGTCCAGCCTCCTCCAGTTCCAGATGTCCCTAACCAGAATTAGTTTTCCTCTCTGCCTAAGTTCCAATCATCCATTTTGCCCATGTCTTGTCTTTCACTGCAGTGTGCCTCCTATTGAAGTCAGGGTGTCTGGGACACTAGATCTTAAGTTTCTGGGAGGCAAGAAGAACTTTTAGTCACTTCTGTGTTCCATGTATGACTTGACTGTCCTTCCCTATTGGGAAATCAACAAGCATTAGTGAATTCATAGGTAGAAGTAGAATGATTGCACTTCAACACTGAGTAAGTCTTAGGCCACATACCCAAACCTCAGTCTAGCTCCAATAGTCTAGTTTCATCAATTATACAAGACCATTTTGTTAGCAACGTTCTTTTATTTCTTAATATGGATAAATGAAGTCTCAAAAAGAATAGCAGTTAAAATTTTTACTAAGAAATGATGAATTATGCATTGAGAGATAAAAGTTATCATTTGATAATTATTTATTGAATCTGGTTGTGTGGTAAAGGGGTGCGTGCGTGTGTGTGTGTGTGTGTTTGTGTGTGTGTGTGTGTGTGTGTGTGTGTGTGTGTGTATGTGTGATGCTCAAATCAAACCCATGGCCTCATGCACAACAAGTACATGATCCACCACTGAGCTCCATCCCGGCCCCCAACTGTGCACCTGTCTCTGAATATTCAACCGTGAATAAGACAGATCATTGTTCTGGAAACACTTAACACATGATTTCATGAGGTTGGGGATTTCTCCATTTATAGAAGAATATGCATTTAGTAAACTGGAAACAAATTATTCATCCTTCCATTAAGATGCTGTGTGTCTGCAATTACAATGAAAAAGGGGACTGTGGATTGAAGGAGAGTGGGGCGGGCTATATGAGAGGGTTTGGAGGAAGGAAAGGGAGGGAAAATAGTTATTAAAATGCAATCTCAAAAATAACAGAAACGAGTCTATTTGCCATCTAAATCAGTAGTGGGAAAAGTAGTTTGAATGGCAATGTCAAACACAAGTGCCCACGGTAGCCATGTTCCCATTATATTAAAAATATGAAAGTAGAAAGATTGTTTGGTTGCTGTTGATTGGCATTTGTCTAAGCTGTGGTTATTACCATCATTTTACATATTCTTTATCTCTGACTTCAGTGAAGCCTGAGCCAGGAAGTTTATAACTTTCTTTTTAGTGTTGCTTTTCTCGTTGAGCTTGGAAGCAACCATAGAAGTGTTAAGCCATAATAACTACATTTATTGAATTCCAGTATATATCCATCATTGTATAGGACACTGCAGATATGAAAATTGTAATTCATGCTCTCAAACAGATTCTGGAAGTAATATCTTATTTAAAAATTTGATTTTTCCAGGAGAAACAGTAGGAATATCTTTCTGAAGAAAATACTTTTATAGGAAACCTTGGTGTATTTTCATTTTCAAGGTTAATTTAAAAACAACATCAGTGGCTATACTAGATTTTTCTGAGATATGAGTGAGTGCTAAGGAGAAACAGCATCAATTTTCAAAACACCCCAGGTTAGGGCAGGGAATATGAGAGAGGCCTTTGGTAGACAAACATAAATTGCTAGAAAAAATATAATTGGAAAACTGAAGGAACACTCTTCATGTTTCTCTGTATGCATGTGTGAAGAAAGACCAGTGGCTTCAAATCTAACTAGCTTTTGCTTGTTTGTCTTTCGAAACCTTTTCTAAGAATCGCCCTTGTGGAGAACATTCCTGAAGGCCTTAACTACTCTGAAGATGCCCCGTTTCACCTGCCGCTTTTCCACGGCTGGATGAACTTACTCAACATGGCCAAGAAATCGGTTGACATAGTGTCTTCCCATTGGGACCTTAACCACACCCACCCATCAGCATGTCAGGTAAGCCATATCCTCTATGACTGTGATATTTTATGTGCATTTTACACTTCTTGCTGCCTTTACCCTCCACATGACCAGAGCAGCTCAGCTTTCAAACTCCACCTTCCCCCAGAGATCATGAACAGTTATGTGTTTATACATTTGGACAGATGTTCCATTGCTAACCATGTATCATTCAGTAACTATAAGCACTCCAGTTTTTCTCAGGGCAAAATCATGTTTCATCTTTGTCTACAAGAGGCTCTCTTTACAGTGCTGCCAAACAGCATGGGTTTGAGGATACCACCCACATAACTAGCACCTTTCAACACACAGCCTAGAATTCTGCTACATGTAGTATGTAGGCTTACACATCTACCTGCCTGCTGAGACATGTATTTGGTCAAAGTATGTCACACAACTCTCCTTCAAGGCCTCTGAGTTAACTTTTTTAAATAGTGAAGTCAAACGTCCCAGGCCCATTGTGTATTTTTGACTCTGTCATTTTTGGGTGGATAAGAAAAAAATAATTTCTGAATTAAATAGTCTGGAGTAAAAATGGATCCTTGTAATTTTTAATATCTTTTTATTTATAATTGGTAAAACCATGGTGGTTTGCATTGAGCTCCTATCCATGTATATGACCATTGGACCATATTTAAATGTCCTTTATTTATCATAAATCATGGGTCAATTAGTTTTGTTGCTTAGGATACAAATCATGTTGGCAGAACTTATCATCACTGTATATTGCTGTCCTGAAATCTGTTATTCATCAAATTATACCACTTGACTATTTTAAGTAACGGTTATCAGAAAATAAGTAGAAACAAACCAAAATTACAATGGTCATACTAAAATCTTTGAGTAAATTTATAAATTACGTTGTGTTCACTGTGTTCCCTACTTCAACCACCTAAGCGTGTGTTTTGTGTTTTACTGTTACATTATCAGTCACCCACAATTTAGTGACTAGAAAAACAAAGATAATTTACTTATTTCTGGTTTGGGGTAGGGTTTCACAGCCAGTAATTTCTGTAGTTACTGGGGGATGGATTACCGGGACCAGAGGATCCAGAATGAATGGAATATGGTCAGCATCTCACTGGAGGGATGGAATATGTGGAGAGGCTGGCTCGCTCACTGGTCTCTCTTAGAAGTCTGTAAATGGACTTGAGTTCTCTATATTGTGGTTGGATCCAGAAAAGAAAAAGAAGAGAAGCTCAGAGGCTTGTTAACCTGGAGCCTGGCATTCCAGATTACTGTATCCATCATTCATTGGCTTAAACAAGTCATACAGACACAAGATAAGAGGAGACACATCCAAGAACTGAGTGGACCAGTTGGTTGCCATCTTTGGAAATGATATACCACAGACCACTTTCTGACCACAGCAAGTCATTCTCTTCCACATGCAAAATACAAATTCTTGCATTCCTTGAAATGCAATCGAATTCATGGCGTAAAAGGCTCACTGCCTGGACCTGCATGCGAGCTTCTCTTGCTTTGGAAACACATGGGCTTAAAAGACTGTTCATATGCCCTCGTGACACTCCAACATGCTGTGTTAAGGCAGAAATGAGGTCATCATGAGCACTTATGTTCAAAAGGAAAGGAGAGCACACCCGTCATTAGTCCGTGGTGAGGCCAGATCCAGCATAGCACATAGCTTGAGTTTTACAACCTTAGAAGCAGGAATGTGTTCTAGGATCTAGTTGTGCGTATTTTGTTTGTTCATTTGTGTTTTTTGTTTGTTTGTTTAGAGACAGGGTCTCTCTAGGTATCCCTGGCTGTCCTAGAACTTGCTCTGCAGATCAGACTGGCCTTGAATTCACTGAGGAATTGCTTCCATAAGCCACCACATCTACTCAGTGCTGTGGATTAAACCCAGGGCCTCAAGCATGCTAGGCAAGCACTCTACCAGCTGAGCCACATCTTCTGCCTTCTTTTCTCTCTTTTAAAGAAACTGTCTTTTATTTAATGGAGAATAGCCAAACATGGGAGTTATTTCTAAACTAACAAAGCCTGTGCAAACTGCCCGAGGGGACCATAAACAGCAGGGAGATGAACAGGACGTATAACCCAAAGCACCTATTTACTTATTACAATGCAGCTGTAAGCAAAATATACTGAGGAACTGCAGACAGTGACAGGCACCCAGCTTAGCAGCAGACAGACACAAATAAACATGGTCGTTTTGATCTGTGTCTCCTCTAGATGAGAGGTGAGCTTGAATGATGGCTGTTATTAGCAAAAGTGATGAATATAGGCTTTACAAAAATATTGCTTGGAAATTAAGATTGGTTAAAAATGCATTATATATCTGTCTCCAAAGAGTTATGCGCTCTCTCTCTCTCTCTCTCTCTCTCTCTCTCTCTCTCTCTCTCTCTCTCTCTCTCTCTCTCTCTCTCTCTCTCTCTCTCTCTCTCTCTCTCTCGCTCTCGCTCTGTGTGTGTGTGTGTGTATGTGTGTAAGGGTGCATGTATATATGTGTGCTTGTCTGTGAAAGACCAGAATCAACCTCAGGCATCATTCCTTGGAATCTGTATACCTTGTTTATGAAAACAGGGTCTCTGAATGGGTCACCTCAACAATGAGTAGGCTGGACTGTTGGGCCAGTGAGCCCCAGGGATCTGTTTTTGTCTGCTTCCCCAGCACTGACATTACAACAGGCTCCACCATGCCCAGATTTTCATGTGAGTCCTGGGAGTTGAGCGTAGGCCATCACGTTTAACCAAAAACACCCACAGAGCTGTCTCCAGGCTCCAAAGATGCTGTTTTGATTCCCACTCTAAAACCCCCATTTTGTCCTCCCTACATCTCCCTGGGGTCATTAACCTTTGTGTCTGTTGCCTTCTGTGCTTTGTACTGCATGAAGGCCCAGTTGAGGGCTAGCAGAGCCTACAGTGCCATGGAAACCATCCCTTACAATTAGTGAAAATGCTTGGTCAGGAGAAGAGAATTTCTTTCTTTCTTTCTTTCTTTCTTTCTTTCTTTCTTTCTTTCTTTCTTTCTTTCAGGATGATGATTTTAGCCAATACAATATTAAAATTTACAGGGCATTTTGATTGCTAATTTATGAGATTAAATGGTAGGATTTTATGAAATCAAGATTTTTTGGGGTAGAAACCCAGGCCATGTGACTGCTGGAGGCTGATCAGTAGTTCTATCTAACCCATGCAGTGAGAGTACCAGTTCTTTCTGTCTTCACTGTGAGGCACCAAATGAAATAATTAATGAGCTGAGACAATGGAATGTTGAAGAGATGCATTTATGTGAAATCAATTAGATGCTGGCGTCCCAGAGAGCTCCCAATTGGCATGATTGCCAACTGATGATACATTGAAATTGTTTGATTTTGGAAAATTTGGATTGTTTTTAAATTACACAGGATTTGGTGGAGTTAATGAGGAATAAGAGAGTGCAATGATCCAGAAGGCCGTTTGCAAAGTACAGCTCGATCCTCTCTCTACACATTAAATGGCTAGCAGAGCTCAGAAAGCCTGGAGGATTTGCCTACTTAGCAGCTGTGTGGTGTTGACCAGAATACAGGACTGGCTGGGCCTCCATTTTCTCAGCATCAAAGCCAGGGTGATAACAGATAATATAGATTAAGTTAGAGCCTGTGTGTGTGCTCATTGCTGTCATAAATACCATGATGTGCACTCGTCCATCTGTGCATGCACCAGCGGTCTTGTCCCAGCCAGTTTAATACTGTTAACCAGGAACGAGTTAGAGGCTTCACTCTGGTGGAAACCGGGTGATAACATCAGTGAGGCCCAAGGGAGATGAGGATTAGATAAACTGTCACGGTGTGCCCTGTTCTGACCTTCACTCTGTTTATTTACATTTTTATGCATGTACACACACACACACACACACACACACACAC
>NC_022013.1:88118556-88140176 GCF_000317375.1 Microtus ochrogaster
CTTTTCGCCCATCTGTTCATTAGGCTTTGATTAACTCATTCATTGAAGAAAACCTTCCCTATCCCTAAGGTCAGGGTCCACCTCAGTTTTGGTAAATATCTGAAACATACACCCCCATTACACCCCCAAAAGCCTTTTCTCTTTTTTTCTTTTTCTATTACTTTATAAATAATACCAATCAAAATTCTCACTTCCTCCTCTCCTCTCACTTCCCTCCCCCTTCCCCACACACTCTCTCCCCAACCCCCCTCCAGTCCTAAGAGAGGACAAGTCACCCTTCCCTGTGGAAAGTCCAAGGCCCTCCCCCACTACGTCCGGGCTTAGGAAGGTGTGCATCCAAATAGACTAGGATCCCAAAAAGCCAGTATATTCAGTAGATGCAAATCCTAGTGCCATTATCGTTGGCCCCTCAGTCTGCCCCAATTGTCAACCACATTCAGAGGGTTCTAGCCATCAACAAGGACATTGAGCCTATAGTTCATGATCCTAAAGAAGCTAAGCATTAAGGTGAACACAAAAGCCCTTTCCTAAGAATTCTATAAGCTTACGTTTTCTTATGTTTTACCTTATGTTGCTTTAGTGCTCATTATCTGGTGAAGTTTTTTAGTTTTGTTTTATTTTCCTTTAAGGGAGTATGGATGATAAAGTTTATTTCAGTTAATAGTTTCATATCATAGTCCATTATTGAAGAAAGACAGGACAGGAACTCAAGGAAGGAACTGGGAGGCAGGGACTGAAATAAAAACCATATAGGAAAGCTGGTTACAGGTTTGATCCCCATGATTTGCACAGCCTGCTTTAGTATACAACCCCGGAATGCATGCCCAGAGATGGTACCTCCTACAGTGAGCTGCGTCCTTATACATCAGTCACCAATAAAGAAGAAAAGATGCCCCCAAAGGTTTGTCCACAGGCTGATCTGGTGGGGATATTTTCTTAGTTAAGGTTTCCTCAGTTAAGGTATCTTATATCAAGTTGATATAAAATTAGCCTTCACATAAAGTTTTTATAGCTTTTATGGTAATATTTTTGATGCATTTGATCTTGGAAAAGTGTGATTTTATTAGAAAATAATCTCCAACCTCAGTCTGTGTTTGCTGAGATCAAAAGGAAAACAAACCAGGCTTGGTGGCACATGCCTATAATCTCAATGAACACGAGGATGGAGGACGGGAGGCCAGCCCATGCTACATGGCACAGGTAGAATGTACCCTGCTGTCCTGCCCATGAGGCTATGTCCATTGAGGTCACCCATTTCTTCTTCACAGTAGTGATGTTCGAGCTAACTTTCACTGTGGCTTAGCCAATGGCTGAGAGTCTTCACTTCCTCTAACTTATAAAGCTTTTCCTTGGCAAACTTGTTTCATAATCAACCTATGATTTATTCATAAGTAATGCTGACATTTTATATTGTAATTGCTTTTTATATTAACCCATAATGCCCCCTTCTAGTTGCATCATCTGTGGGTCTATGAACCCCTTATTCCCAGCTTCCATCTCCTCAATTTTCCATTGCCAATGATTATCTAAGCCCTTCATGTCTGTCCCTACTGCCCTCAGTTGGTCTCCATTCCTTCTTCAAGTCTTGTGATTTCTCATCAACCCCTTGTATACATAGTCAGGATCTACTTTGTAATAAATAACTATTTCTGGAACCCAGAAGGATTCTACTTTTTAGTGGTCTTAGAGGTTATAGATCTATTATCTCTTCTATTTAAGGTTTTTGAGTGGAACAGATTTGTACATACTTATGGGACACAGGATGATGTATGGATTAATATATGTGAAGTAATGATCAGCTCAGAGCAATTAGCACATCCATTTCTTCTGTCATTTCTTGATGGCAAATACATCCAAACTCCTCTAGCTATATTGAGGTAATTAAAGCATTAGTGTTAATTATATTTACCCTGTGAGACACAGAACAATATAACTTGTTCCTCTTGCCTCACAATGGAATCATACTTATTGGACCCATGGGTCCCCTTCCTTCCTACTCCACCAACGCTATTCTCCCTCTATTCCCTGGCAACCACTCTTTGTATTCTCAACTTCTATGGGGTCTGTTTTCTTAGACTCTACTTTTGACGGAGACCATCGATGCTCTTATTTCTGTGATGGGCTTGTTTCACTGAACTCAGTGCCCTTTAGCTCCTATCTATATGGTCATGGTGACTGTCTCAAGCCCTGGGGACAATTAGAAATCAACAGAACCTTTGAGTTGTGAGGGGCTAGTGGAAGTCCTTAGCTCACTGAGGGTGTGCACTAGCCCTCAGAGAGGATTGTGGGATGCAAATGTTTTCCTCTTGTTCTGACTCATGGCTCATATGGAGAGTGGCTTCTTCAGACATGCGTTCACACTCAGGTGCTGCCTCACTTGGAACCCAAAGTTAGGGAGCCATTGTTTGTAGAAGCTCCAAAAGTAAAGGCCACATAAACAAAGCCACACAAAGCCTTTATATTCTGCTTTAATATGAAAAGAATGATTAATATAACCAAAGTCTTTTCACTATGGTATATGTCACTTACTGCAGGGAGCTATGGGGGACTTCCTCATACCATAGCTATAGGATTTGGCATTTGATGTATTTGATATGCCTAGTGGTTTGATAGGTGTGACCACACTTAACAATGTCATAACTCCTTTGATTCTTATTTTCTCATCTGTAAGACATTTATGATAATGCCTGCCTCATATTGCTTTGTGAGTTTGATTTAATACTTATGAAACAATGAAACCAAGCTCAAAAAGACACTACTTCTATTTTTCACGTATGGAACTTTAAGCTTAGTGGACCCCCAACTCTGAATTGTTGTAAAACAGGAATAAATGTCTGGTTGCCCACACAGACTTTAGCCAATATGAGAGGAAGCCAAGGTCATTCCTGGAATACACATTTACATTGTCCTCCACGTTTAGACGAAGATGGGAGAAGGATACATGTTTGCTTTTTCCCTCTGTAGATCCCCAGTCCCTTGTCCCCATGTGGCACTTCACAACCATGACTGCCCAGAAGAACCCGGGGGCCGTAAAAATAGATAGGTGTGCTCCTCCATTTCCACCCCAGAGCACTTTACATTATACCACTTGGAAAGAGGCCAAGCTTAAAACTGGCTAGAGGAGTCCACTGGTCAACCAAGATTGAGAGCTGCTGAAGGAAAATGTGCCAGTCTAATAAACATGATCTGATTTTCATGTTTTAAGACAGCTCAGGTTGGTCCCTTCCCCACCTGGCTTGTCAGCCTGATTTTTGCTCACTTCACTTTAACCCTGTGTATCACAAGCGTTCTCTCAGTGACTAGATAGCAGCTCTTTTGTTGTTTGTTTGTTTTTGGTTTTGTTTGTTTGTTTTTGTTTTGTTTCTGTAACCATTTAAGTAACCCATGGATTCCTGGACTCTGGAGCAGGGGCAGTATTTATCCCTGTATCTTGATTGGCTAGCTTATGGCCACAGCAGGGAGCTGTGGGTTCACATCAGACCATAAATCCCTCCTGAGAACTAACTGTCATCTTCAGACCAAACACGATTTCAGCAGAGTCCTGGTGCAGTGTCAGCATAAGCCAGCGTAGCCTACGAGGAAGAGTGGCTCTGGCTTCAAAACAGCATCTTTCCCCAGCACCACACCATCAATGCTGAGCAAGTCCTTGCTTATGTCAGCATGTTCCCATTTAAAACATATGACAGCAAATGGGTTTCGAATGTGCCTTTATTGAGAAGACTTTCATGGAGGAACTGTGCTGGAAATATGAAACCAAATACACAGTAGTAAAACCTAAAAGACAACAGGGGAGACCCCCAAACCTGTCAATAATCAGGATTGGGAAAGCAGTCACCCAAGAAGCTGTGAGAGCATGCACCCAGAAAGGCCTGCCTTTGTCCTTTGCTGCTCAGCGGTTCTCAAACCCCTGTGGATTCTGTCCTCCCCCAGTCTATTCTTTCCGGATACTTTCTGCTGCTTCGCCACGCTCCTCTCTCTCCATCTGTTGACTTGTTATGATTATGCTCTTGCTTGTATTCCAGTATATTTCCAAGGGAGATCATTATTCTGATACAAATGCATAAATAACATTCTTGGCAGGTCTTTAACCTGTGTGATTTCTCCCAAAGCCAGTGATGTAGAAGTCAATAAATCATGGTCCCAAAGGCATTCTTCCTAATTCTCTGGATCAAGTGAAGACTAATCTTGTCTTATATGAGCCTCAGGGCTGTGTTTGTTTGGTTGTTTGTTTTCTCTATTCCCCTGTATGTATTTCCTATCTTATAATAGCTCTCCTTTTAGTTCTTTTCTTCTTCCTTTCTTCTTTTTCTCCTCCCTCCCTCCCTTCCTCCCTCCCCCTCTCTCTCTTTCTCTCTCTCTCTCTCTTTCTTTTTCACCTCTTTTCCTTTCTTTTCTTGTTTTATTTGTCATTTTTGCCATGATGTTTTGAGTTTAGACCAGGTCTCACTAGATATCTGTAGGCAACCTCGAATTCGAGGCAACATCCCTGCCTCTACTGAGTGCAGGGAATATGGGTGTGCACCAATGTCTGTGACTTAGTAGTTTCTTTTTAAAAGAACAATTGAACATTTTCTATTGGCAATAGCCTCCTACTGTAAAATATCTGAAAAACTATAGCAGATTACAGTTCATATTTCACACACGCAAACACACACACATACACACACAGAGAGAGAGATTCATTACACAGGAAACAGCTGCTCCTCTGGCGCCAAGACTCACCCTGCATGGATTCCATGGAGAAATTTTAATTCTTTGCACTCTATATTGTTTCAGTGTCCCTGATGCACCTGCTCCTGTTTTGTGTAATGCATTGCTCTGTTAAGAATCTTTATTTAGCAAAGGTATTTAATATTAATGCAGAAAATATTATGCCCCACCCATTTTTCCCACCATCTTCTTTTACATTGTTCAGAGACTTTTGTTTTGTTTTGTTTTGTTTCTCTTTGGTTAAAGTCCTTCCTTAAAGCTGTTCCTCATACGGGGTATACAGGCTGGATTGGTGCCCAACATGTTGTTCTAACTTCAGCCCAGTGGCTGTGCCTTAATGGCCTGCTATTTCAGTCAGCCATTGCGACTCCACAGTTACCAAGATGCTTTCTTGCCACATCCCCCTGCTCAGGTCACCTGGTGGGAATTCTGTTCTTGCAGGCCCTGGCTCTGCCACCACTGCTAAAGGGAGCTTTAACTAAATCTCTATCATTCTATTTATAAATAAAACTCGAGACTCGAAGACTGGGGTGAAAACCTACTAGCTCAGAGAATTTGAGTAGTACCTAACTAACCTTTTCTCCTTCGTGGCATCTCCCAAAGAACACATCCTTCCTCAGACTTGGGGTTCACAGTGTGATTGAATATCCCCAACACAGGACAGTTGCTAAATCTCTTCATATCTGCAAATGCTTTTCTCCTTCACCCCCACATGAAAGTTCTTGTACGGCCCAGGATTCTAGACTATCATCTCTCCAGTGATGGAACTCAGTGCTGTGGCTGTTTTGTTCCTTGCTAGTCAGATGTGAGTTCCTTTCTGAGTTACTTTATTTTCCCCTTTGGTCAGAGGTGTGTAAGAATTTCAATCTTTTATGCTCAGCTGTTTTACAGAGGGACCAGGTATTTCTCTACCATCGAATGGTTATTTTTTTTTTACTTTTCTTAGATTTATGTTTTGATTAATTAATTTTTAAAATGATTTTTCTCATTTTACAAATCTATCCTAGTTCTCATTCACTCCCCTCCTCCAGCTCCCCTCACCTTATTCCCCGCCTACTCCTCAGAGAGGGTAAGACTTCCCATGGAGAGTCAACAAAGTCTGACACATAACTTTGAAGCAAGACCAAGGCCTTCCTCCATATATCTAGGCTGAGCAAGGCATTCCTCCAAACAGAATGGCTCCAAAAAGCCAGTTCAAGCAGTAGGGATAAATCCTGGTCCCACTGCCAGTGGCCCTACAGACTGTCCAAGCCACACAGCTGTCACTCACATGCAGAGTATGAGTTTGGTCCTATGCAGGTTCCCCAGCTATCATTCCAGAGTCAGTGAGCTCCCACTAGCTCAGGTCAGCTGTTTCTGTGGGTATCCTATCCCCATTACAGTCTTGTTCCCTTTGCTCATATTATTGTTCCTCCCTCTCTTTGACTGGTTTCCATGAAGCTCTTCCCAGTGCTTAACTGTGGATCTCTGCATCTCCTTCCATCAGTTGCTGGATGAAGGTTCTGTGATGACAATTAAGGTAGTCATCAATCTAATTACAGGGAAAGGTCAGGTCAGGAAACCTCTCCACTATTGCTTAGGGTCTTAGCTGGGGTCATGTCTTTCCTAAATTGGGTAGGTTTTTTTTTTTTTAATTTCTTCTGACTTAGTTCATCTGCTTTCTTATTTCTGTCAATGGATTGATTGATGATTATCCTCTTGTTCGTGTGTGTGGAATAATTTCCCTGATTGGTTGCCATCTGAATTATCAATTGCTATAAGCTGTAATTGCATTGTGATCCACAATAGCTCATGATAAATGCTCCTGACACTGAGTCATGGCTGTAGAATCCTTTGTTATTTGCCCACGTTAATGCTCAAGTCCTAGGTTCCATCCCAACCACATCTGGCTTCTGCACCACTGGGTGCCCACTGTGTTTGTGGTCAGTCCACTTGCAATCCCTTGCATGAATACCTGTGATAGTCAATTTATAAAGACCAGATATTTATTTTTGACTCACAGTGTCGCACAGTGTAAGCCATGGTCAGTTGACTCTACTGTTTAGAAGCTTAAGGCAGATCAATACTACTCAGCTGATGGACAGACAGTGAAAAGAGACCCACACGGTATGACCTAGGCTGTGTATTCAGCTGAGCTTCCAGGAGTTAACTACATTGGAAGTCCACAGAACAGTAGGACTGATTACAATGTTCGCCTTAGACGTCAGCTAACTCTGTACCGGTTGCCTCCAGAGTATGTAAGCAGAATGAGCGCAGAGTTATAAATAATCTCAAAGCGTATTATTAACTTGGTTATAGATTGTGTTTTATTTTATTTTTTTTATTAAACTTTATTATTCAATTAAGGATCTCCGCCTCCCCACCCCGCCACCCCCTCCCATCTCCCCCTTCCCCGATCAAGTCCCTCTCCCTCATCCGCTTGAAGAGCAATCAGAGTTCCCTGACCTGTGGGAAGTCCAAGGACCGCCCACCTCCATCCAGGTTTAGTAAGTTGAGCATCCAAACTGCCTAGGCTCCCCCAAAGCCAGTATGTGCAGTAGGATCAAAAACCCATTGCCATTGTTCTTGAGTTCTCAGTAGGCAATGAAAGGAGACAGAGACCCAGATTGGAGCACTGGACAGAAATCTCAAGGTCCAAATCAGGAGCAGAAGGAGGGGGAGCATGAGCAAGGAACTCAGGAGTGCGAGGGGTACACCCACACACTGAGACAATGGGGATGATCTTTCGGGAATTCACCTGGTCTGGGTCTAGCCTGGGTCTGAAAAAGCATGGGATAGATTGTGTTTTAAACAGCACGTCTCAGAAAATCTATTCTTCCAGCTGCAGAGGTAGAGTTTGGGGGTCAAAGGCACCTGATGGGTGTTTATCACTCCACTCAAATGACCTCAGAGATGCTTGTTCTCTAAAAGGCAAGACAGACATCAAGGCAGCATTCCCGGGTCTGAGACTGAGGAAGGAACTGATGGATGTTGTCTTCCACTTGCCCCAGTGGAGGACTAGTAACTCCTTCCAGTTTACCTTTTAATGCCTAGAAGGAAAAGGCTATCAACATTTTGATAAAAAGAAGTATCAATATATTGAAGTGGATCCAACAGAAAAGACATAAATGTTTGAGCATCACCATGGCTTGAGTGCTGAGTGTCCTCCAGAGTCTCATGTGTTATTGTCCAGGTCTCCTACAGAAGTAGAGGGATACATGAGGAAATGGGGACTAGTGAGAGGTCTTCATATCTTTGTGATGTCCCTTGATGGGAATGGGAGCCCTGGAAGTAACCTCTTTCTAAACAAAATGGTTCTGGTTGAGAACAGCCAAAGCTCCAAAGCCTGGCTGGCCACCGGCAGTCTGAGTATCTTCAGCCTATCCCTCATGGCTTTGTTTCTATTTTGTTTTGCTTGCTGTTGTTTTTCTCCAACGTTCTTAAATTACCAAACAATATTGGTGGATCTCCAAAGTATCTTATATCTATGGCATTCTCATTTGGTTATCAAATCTTGGAATCTTGATCATTCTATGGCTTTCGCAAGTCATCTGTGGAGTCCCTGAATTCTACACAAGAGAACACAGAAAAAATTTAAGAAAATGCTAAGTTCAGGATTTTATTTTAGGGCATAGAGAGAGATAGCTCTGTTGATAAAGTTCTTCTGCCACAAGCATGAGGATGTGAATTTGATTCTCCAAACCCACATACAAAACTGGACATAGTGGCATGTGCTTGTAATGTCATCAATGGTATGATGGAGTTACATTATTATTACCCCTGAAGCTTTCTGGCCTTATAATCTTTGGGCAGTTCCAGTTCAATGAGAGACCCTTTAAACAAAAGATAGAGGGCATCTGAGAAAATAACCCAAGGTTGTTCTTCTGACCTTCACATACACATACAATCATGCACATGTGCACATATACATGATCATGAACACATATATACACAAATAAAATAAAAATACATTTTATGTGAACAAGGAGTTTTATTATAAGGCAAAATCGAGAACTACCCCTATGGTCTATACACTTCTCTCGAGCTCACTGTACCAAGCACAGCTTCTCTGTCATACTTAATATCTTTGCTTTTTCCTTTCATGTTGAATTTGGGCCTTTCTTTCTCTGTAGCAGTTATTTTGAGTCAACAGAAACAAGAATAATTTATAACTCCCACTTCACTATGGGTTGAAGGGTGCCAGAATCAAAATATGTTACCCCAAAATATGCATCTTAAACATGCAGATTATTTTGCCCAATGGCAAGTGAGAACCAGCATGTACAGGGAAAGCTTCTTATTTCTACCTAGAACAGAGTGTACTTTCCCTTTTTTGTAAAGGATAGTTGCATTCATAAAGGAAAACTCCCTTCATAAAGCATGTCTCTTCAATAAGAAGAGAGATACCCCCAAAGACAGTTCCCACCATCTGAGAGTCTTCTTCCTGTAGGCATAGCAAGACTTCCCTACCTGACCATATAATGTCTCTGCTCACCTTCCCATAACCAGCTTTTTTAGCCCAGGGCTAAAAACCCTTTTTCATTGTCCTGGTTAAGGTGTATAAGGCCTTAATCATCTGGTCACCTCAAATCTCATTTCTTCCCGGGTAACCTCCCGTAGTTACTTTTCTGTTTGCAGTGATAAAATACCTCAACAAAATCATGCCGTGGTGCCATCCATAGTTAAGACAAGATTTCCCACCTCAATAACCTAACCCAGGTAATCCCTCATAGGCATGTGTAATCCTGGGTGATTCTGGATACTGTGAGGTTAACATTCAATGTTAACCATATGTGATTCCATGCACACATGTTGATGTATGTACCTAATTTAAAATCAGTCTTACATCCACGCTTGGTTCATAAGTCTAACCAGTGGATAATGGTTTTCAGAAGAAAGGATAAGATTTTTAAATTTTTGTTGATGCTTAAAAGACATGAGGTTTTTGTTATTTCTCTTTTTTCCTTTTACTTTTTTTTTTTAATGAGCGAATTCAACACAGAGAAAATTGCTGGAGACCTGTGCATGGTATAATGTGTAAAGCTCTGTCACGTGTGAGCCGGAGAGCTGCTGCTGCAGATAAGAGTGCTTCTTAGCTCCTGCATGTCCTCCCCTTGAAGAGGACTCAGGTTTGGTTCTCAGCGCCCTAGTCAGAGAGTTCACCACCATCTGAAACTCCAGCTCCAGGGCATCCTACAGCCTCTTCTGGTCTCTTCTGGCACCTTCACTCACGTGCACATGCCCCTACACAGACACATATGCACAAACACATTGAAGTCTTGAAAACTATACTTTTGAAAGTTAGTACACTGTGAGGTTGGAGAGATGGCTCAGCCCATAAATTGATACACAGACATGACAGTTTGAATTTGATCCCCAGAAGCCATGCTAAAGGAAGGAAGGAAGGAAGGAAGGAAGGAAGGAAGGAAGGAAGGAAGGAAGGAAGGAAGGAAGGAAGGAAGGAAGGAAGGAAGGAAGGAAGGAAGGAAGGAAGGAAGGAAGGAAGGAAGGAAGGAACAAAAAAACAAAAAAATAAGGAAGGAAAGAAGAAAGAAAAGAAAAAGCAAACAAACAGGCATAGTGGCATGTGCTTGTACTCCCAGCACTGGGGAATCAGAAACAGGTGTATTCCCAGGACTTGCTGGCCAGCCTGCCTAGCATCTGTCTCAAAAACAATTCAAAAATCAGGGTAAATGGTATTGAAGAATGGAATCCCAAACTTTTCTATTGAGTTTCCATAGCACACATGCAGAAACGTGTGCACCCCATCATATGCATACACATACACATCATATGCATACACATACCCAGCCCCCCAACATACACAGAAAGTTGGTACATTCTAGATGTTATATAACTTATAACATTTATTATAACAAAAATGTTGGGGCAGGGACATAACATGTCAGAAACCAATGACTTAATAGAAGTTCAACTCAAGCCTATGGACAGACGTTCTATAAGCCCAAGTTCATCATAGTGAGTGTTACCGTTGAACCCATCAGATTCCCTAGCCTGACTCATCCCCACACCCAGTAACAGGGAAAGGCAGCTGCCTTCATCTGTAGGTTTCAGAGTTTCTACTTTCGTTCGTGTGTAAGAGTTCTGGTACTTGATTCAAGCCGCACAAAAGAATACAAGGGGAGTAAGCTTAAGACGTAGGGTCTAGAATAAAGACGAGTCGGGTGACAACTTCTATTTTATTTCTGCTAAATGTGTTTTGTTAACTAAAAAATTTTTTTAAATGAACATAAGAAAAACACTGACTCACTAACTATAGGATATTGCCAAGACACAACGTGGTTTTTGTGTGTGTATGAAACAGAAAAATACAACCAACTTGCATGAATCCATGTTGACCAGGGTGAGGGGTGGGGTAGCAATCCGCACCATGCGGACAGCCCTACGAGTGGCTTATGTGGACCAGGAAAAGCCATGAGCTCCACGACGTGGATGTGCCCCCACGTTGTGTATGAAGTCTCTTGTTGCCGGTGCCCCTCACTCAGAATTCGCACCCCAAGGGTAATGGAGAGGAGGCTCAGCGGTTAAGAGCACTTGCTGCTCTTCCAGAGTAGTTAAGTTCCTAGCGCTCATGTGTGACAGCTCACAACCACCTGTAACTCCAGCTCCAGGACATCTGGTAGCTCCAACTGCCTTCTGCCAACCCCTGTGTACAGAGCAGTGGCTCCCATTCACACATACATGAATACATGCAAATGATAAATTGTAAGAAAACGAATAGCCTCCCATACCAAGAGCAGCAAACCAGCGGCTGGGGGTCACCCTCCCCCACTTTCCTTCCTCTTTAGGCCTTGTTAATAGGCATTTGCATGTTTCAATTATGCGTTTTCCCCATGTTGTCTGTTAGGGGTGAAGCTACCCCCAGGCTCTGGGGTACTGAGAACTTTGAGAGTCTGAGGCAAGCTCCACAATGGGCAACCTCAACCTCTACTAACAGGCTGCAAGGCAGAGGGTATCCCCCAGTGCCCAGGAGACATAAACCTTTGGCTGCGGGCCAGTTCCAAGTAAGAGGTGCCAGACACCCCCTTCTGCTGTCAGCTGTCACACCAGCTCCTTGCCTTTTAATCTTTGATCTTCCTCCTCCATAAGGAGGCTTTTCGGGAATCACTGCTTGCATCCTCATTTGCATCCCTATTTGCATCCCCATTTGCATGCTCATTTGTATCCCCATTTGCATCCTCATTTGCTTCATCAACTCCTCCCAATCACCAAATCCTTTATAAATAATCATTACCAACCACGGATTTTTATCAAGATAAGGTAAGCGCGTAATGGTTCCCTTGGGGCCCATTAAGACCTAAGCCTTATCCAGCTGGCCCCTTTGAAGGTATTTGTGTCTGAGGTCCACACAAACAAACAGGAAAACTCAGAAACAATAGACCAGTGCCTATCTAAACACAGATGGAAAACAAACACTAGTCCAGTGTCATCCCTGGAGATAGGGTCATGCCTATCTCCTCCATCACTCGGTCTACCCAAAATAAGTCATAAAGATTATATGCTTCTGAGACTCTTACTAGGCAAGCCTCATTTTACATTTGTTATATAAATATAAACATATTATATATAAATATAGAGAGATACAGAACGTTTGTTCCGTCCAGTAAAATAGGTTTTAGACAAGATGAAGTAAATCAGTGACCATAAATGTCCTCACTAGTTTTGATGATCTCTGCTGACATCATAGAAATCTTTCAAAGTGAGGGTAGTCTGTATTTACAAGGAAAGCACTGGAGATCAGTGAGATTAAAAAGCATGGTTTGTAAATTACAAAAAAAAACAGTTGGTCTTTCTGTCCAAACTGTGGCTATTGAATATTTTTCCACTATGTCTTTATGTGCAGGTACCTACAGCTTTAAAAGTAAAAGGGAGATAAATTTGTATCCTGTTATTAAAATTATTATTGCAGATTGCTGGATTGCACCGTGCCTGAAAAGACAGAATGCCATCTACGTTCGTGTTTCTATTCTAGTCAGGAAACTCAGAGAACTTCGCACATCTGTGAATATCCGTCACTGGAGCGCTTGCCTTTTGCAATCTGAATACATAAAGTTTAAAAGGTTTATTTATACCAACTCCAAATGGCAAACATTTAGGTTTCTGTCTTCCTTTGTCTCTGAATATTTTTCCCAGGGTCAACGTCTCTTTGAGAAATTGCTCCAGCTGACGTCACAAAACATCGAAATCAAGCTGGTGAGCGATGTGGCCGCTGCTTCAAAGGTATTAGAAGCCTTGAAATTAAAGGGTAAGGCCAAGGTCGATGCTACTTTACCGCGGACATTCTGTGACAATACTGTGACTTTCGCTTCAAATAATACATCATTTCTTTCTCATTAGTTTCATATTGTTTCTTAGTTCTCCTTTGGCCACCCCCCTCCACCAAAAAACAAAACCCTGATTACGGCTTTGAAGTGAAGAAACTAGTTAACCATTGCTGCTGAAATTTCAATAGTGGTATTTTGTATATCAGTTTTTGAGAAATAATCTTCTGTCCATTAAATGATGTTTAGTTAAGAAGAAGAATCAGACTTTTCTGCACAGAGCAGGACTTTGATCTGAAGAAAAGAGCCACTTCAAGGGAATTAAGTACTAGGTTCCCATTTCTCTCCTGCCAATCAGGTGGAAATCTTCTTTGTGTGATGTAATCTTCAGTAGTATGCTTGGGTCTAGGAACCGCGGAAGCACGATGATTCCTGACTTTAGGATAATTCCACAGGAAACCGCACTCACCCCGTCCACTCTGCGGTGTGCCCTGACCACAGCCATACTGAGCTTCATTCCGGCATAATTTTCTTTCCCTGTCATCATCTCTAGCTGGATTCTCAATTCCAAATAGTTTTTTTTTAAAAAAAAATTATAAAATCATTTTCTCAGCATTTCCTATGCAAAACTGCTTGATGTGGAGAACAGATTGACACCTGAAACCCAGCGAAAATGTTCAAGTTGCAAGAAGAGAAGAAGGCGAGATCCTCCGGGAGTCTCTATGTTTTACCCGGCTGTGTTGGCTCTCGGCTGTCTGCTGTTTGAACAGAATGTGCATGCTTGTCACCGTCCTTCCAGGACTAAGTGATAATAGTTTCTAAAAGTAGGAGAGATTGACCCTCGTACGTGAGCCCAAGTGACATAAAACATATTGAAGCTAGGCGTGGTGGCTCATGCCTTTAATCCCAGCACTCAGGAGGCAGAGGCAGGTGGATCTCTCTGAGTTCAAGGCCAGCCTGGTCTACAAAGTGAATTCCAAGACAGCCAGGACTATTATACAGAGAAACCCTGTCACAAAATGAAATTAAATAAATAATTGAAATAGAGAAATAAAAGACCTACGGTTGGATATACACATCAACATTGTATAGACAGCTTTGCATTGCTATACAAAAATACCTGAGATAATTAACATAATAAAGGAAAGCTTTCCTATAATAGACTCTTCCGTAATTGAGTCCCTTGTCAACTGTCCCTACTGCATTGGGCCTCTGGTGAATAGTTCAAAGTGCTGGCACATGACAGAGGAGATTGTTTGGCTTAAGACAGCCACAAAGCATATCAGAAAAACAGGGAGAGACCAAGTTATCAGTCTCTCTTTGGGGACCTTGAGGATGCCGCCTTAAGGCTCCACCACCATCCTGACATGGAGCTTTGGGGAACACTTATCACAAAACCTATCACCATGCTACTAGGGTCATTGTTATCATTTTGTTTTCTTTTGTTTTGATTTTTTGAGATAGAATCTCACCACTCAGCCCTGGCTGACCTAGGCCTCACTATGCAGACCAGGCTGGCTTCAAATTTGCAAGCAATCCTGCTGCCTCTGTCCCCAGACTGCTGAGGTTCCAGACAAGAGCTACTATACCTATAGCTGTTTGCTTGTTTTATTTTTCCTCTGTGTAGGAAAGATTAAATATGTGTGGGATGTTGCTATATCTGAAATTTTTCAATTAACTTCTTTTTCAGTTAGCATACTTTTTAAAACTAGTCAATACCCAGTTCAGGCATTGTTCAGATGGCTCTGAAATGTATTATTACTTTTCATATTTAAAAAATACATCCAGTTGAGTCCCTACCATCCACGCATTCGCTCTCTAACACACCCTCTTTAGGAAGGGATTCCCTTTGGGTAACTGGGGAGTGGAAAGGGCTGTATCTACAGTTTTCAGAATACTTTACTCAATAAATCTGTTTGCATAACCTTGGGCTTATTAATGGGGGAAGAGAGGGCATGAGAAGTACCATTTATTCCTAGTTATAGCCCTTGCTAAATCTTGTAAAGGTGCTGTGGATGGATGATAGGTGGGTGGATGGGTGAATGGATGGATGGGTGATGGGTAGGTAGAGGGATGGATGGATGAATGGGTGGATGGATGGGTAGATGGATGGGTGGATGGATGGGTGGATGGATGGGTGGATGGATGGGTGGATGGATGATACACAATCAGAGAGTCTCTTAGTCAGCTTGTGTGACGCCAATTAAATGCCAGAGACTGAGAAATTGATAAAGAACAGAAATGTATATTCCCACAGTGTGGGGTGTGAAACTTCAGCCTCATGGCATTCACAGTGGTGTCTGGCATCATGTCATCTGTGTCCTCTGTGACTGAGATCCCATCAGGTGACTCACACAGGTCAGTCTGTGGTTTGAATGGAACTGACACTTGCGGCTTCCCTCATTAGCAGCTTCCTAGACAGCCTCCCCTGTCCTGCTGGACAACTGACAGTTGTGGGCCCTACTGAACACTGCAGCATCTTCAACAGCAGATATTTCATTCATGTTTACGGGTAGTCGAAGTCAGAATTTTATGTCATTTATCTTGTGCTTGCTTCCTGTAGCTCAGACTGGTTTAAAACTCATCGTGTGGCTCAGGCTGGCTTAGGATTCACAGCAGTCACCCAACTCCAGCCTCCCAAGTACTAGAATTCCAGGCAGAGCTACTGTGCCTGGCTTTATGGGAGGCAGAGACAGGTGGGTCCTGTGAGTTCAAGGCCAGCTGATCTACAGACTACAAAGAGAGTTCCAGAACAGACAGAGAGGTTAAACAGAAAAACAATGTCTCAAAAACAAACAAAAATTAAGTGTGAAACAAGACAAAAGTCCTCACAATGTTTAAATGCTAATGTGTTTGGCTTCGTTTTGCTATTTATTTAAAAGGGAAAACAGAGTGAGCTTCTTGGTCTTTTTGTCAAATTCCAAAGGCAAACTTCACTTTTGCTTATTTGAATTCAAGGAACCTGTACTCATTCATCAATGATAACTCGTTTTCATTTTCACATCCACTGTGTGGATCTAAAACTTCAAAGGAAAGCATTCTATGTCAGAGATTGGAGTTATTTAAATTTAAAATTAATAAAAAGTCTCCGTGATTTCCAACTTGAACGTTTTACGACGGCTTTTGCGCCACTTACTCCAAATGAGCAGAGTATAATTTAAGCTACGTTGACATCTGAGGGAGTGTGTGTGACGTAGGTCATAGTGCTGTATAACTATCCCTAAGTCCAGCTCTGAGGTAGGTAAGCTTGTCTATGTTAACTTCATATCAGGGTTGAGAAGTATAATTTGGAAATTTTTCTGGAGGTCACACTGTGTTATTCCAGCTTCTACCCTCTGGAAGCTTGCCAGAGGGAAGGAACTTGAGAGCCCCAGTTCTCTCCTGTCCTGAGACGCTTTATTCTGAAGCCTTCCACACGTGTAGAATCATTGAGCAGAAGCGCTCAGCATCTTTTCAGTCTGTCCTGGCAGTGACTAAGGTCAAGATGTCCTACTGCCACCCATGCACAATTCCCTGCTGGTCTTTGCTCTCACGTCAGCCTCTTCAAAGGTGATGTCATTCGGGCACACGCTACAGAGCGTAAAGGCTGGGTGGTCCCTCTGTCTCATAGCTGCCATTGGCATTCAAGGAACTCTGTCTTTTCTACTTCTCTTCACAGAGCACTGAAACATTTAGTAGAGCAGGGACTGCTCTACCCGTGTGTATCTGAACACAGTGTGCTCTGATACAATCTCAAGTGACCAGCAGAACATTTAGACAAAGGTCCTATTGTGTCGTACACATAGACGGTGCTGAAATTCTAGACCCGCCATCACCGTGGAATGCAATCTTAAGTAAATCATTTTTTATGAACCTCAGTGTCCTTATCAATAAAATGATGATAATAGTAACTTCCCTGAAGGATATGGGAGTTAAACAAATGACATTTGCTTTGGCTACTGGTATAATTTGTGGCACGTTACGTTAGTATTTTATATCTTAGTCTATACTGGGTCCATTTCTGCTCCTACAACTTACCCCCACCCCAGGCCTGTGATCTTCTAGTGATAAGAAAGTCCACTTCTACCTCTGTTATAGGACAATTGTGGGACAACCATGGGTTCCCCTCCCTTTATGTTTATTTATTTATTTTTATTTCTGCTCTTTTTTTCTCTTTTTTTAAATTTATTTATTTATTAAAGATTTCAGTCTCTTCCCCGCCACCGCCTCCCATTTCCCTTTATGTTTATGCAGTGATTCTAGGTAAGCACCAACTTGACTTCAAATTGTTGGATGAGTTCTACGGGTGATTAACAACCCAGGCTGTTGCCGAAACAACCCTATCAAATTTCTTTTCCAATTTGGGCTTTTATATCCTGTCTCTGGCACAAGTACAAATGAGATCCTCACCATTTTTCTCCACTCTAGCCTTTCTGTGTTCTAGTCTCTACATAAAAGGATGCTTCTAAAAAATAAGATAAAAGAAAATGAAAAAAACAAATTCTCTCCTTCCTTTCTTGTCTGAACATTTTTCAGCAGCTCACTGCCATCATTAGTATTATGCCCCAATTAAGAGCACCAATTTCTATATAGAAGGTATGTGAACTGATTTCTAAGGCTACTTTTTTTCTCAATTTAAAAATTTGAATGTATTTATTTACTAAATACTGAGATAAAATAACTAATATGCACCAGGCATGATATTTTATAAGTTGAGAACTTAAGGCAACACTAAGTTAAAAACTGAGTCACTTTGAATTTGACTTAAATATAATTAAGTAAATTAGACAAAGGTCTGAGCTAGGACTGGGAATAAGCAACGCTGTGAAGCCAGGCACAGTTTGCTTGTGGCTTCAGCTACTTAGGAGGCTAAGGCAGGAAGACCACTTGAGACCTGAGGTTCAGGCCAGACTGGGGAGTGAATGAAACCTCAGCTGGAGAATAAGTAAATAAATAAATAAATAAACAAATAAATAAAATGTGAAACTCAGTGGTGGGCGAGAGGAATCTCTCTGGATCCTTCCTTCTTCTCCCCCTCTGAGGCCTGGGCTCCTCTGCATTCCTGCAGGCCCTAAGACATCCCCCTCTTAGCTCCACTGCACAGCAACGCCATTTCTACCTCTGGACTTCAGCTTAGAAGGAACTGGATGTTCAGCAATAAAGAAATATGTGATGAAACACCTCAAGCCTGCCTGCGGAAAGAACCACAGAGCCCCGCAGCCTTTCCATATCTCCCCCGTGTCTATAACACTGAGAATTCTATTTATTTGTAAAAAGAGAAGGTGCACTCTGTCGAGTTGGCAAGTTTAAAATCAGAAGATTTGGAAGACCTGGAGGATTTTATCCAATGTAATAAAAAACCTAGGTGATTTCAAAAGGATACTTTTCTCTGCGATAAGAGGAATCTACTAAAAAGCGATGCCTTGCGATTACACCTTAAGCTGCGTCTCAGTGGCTGTACTGGTTGCTAGGTGACAGGCCAAGCGTTTGAATGTTTAAGTGGAGTGTGCCTCTGCAATAGTGCTGAATTTGACTGTCTTACCTAATCGCGTGTGCTAAGAGGTTGGTCCTCAGAATGATGCTATTGGGAGCTGGTGCGGCCTTTAAGTGGCACCTTGTGGGCACGTGCCTTTGAAGGGGATCATGGGACTCTGATCTCTTCCTGAATCTGGCATATTTCCTGGCCGGGAGGCCATCAGTTTTTGCTCTGCCACAGGCCTCCACCATGGTGTGATGTTTCGCCACAAGTCCAAAATGGAGCCGTGGGTTAGATCCTGGGCTAGAGTCAACTAGAACTGATCAGAATAACATTTTTCTTTTTATACATTACATGTCTTAGTTGCTTGTGATGGTAACAGAAAGCTAACACAGGTGCTCATTCCATGGAAATACACATACTACCTTCCTCCTAACAGAAAGGGCATTGGGAGGCTTGCTGGAAGTCAAGAGTACTTCCGCTTGTCAATATTTCTTTTAGTAAACCCCTGTGGAGATCAGAGCTGAGTGCCTCACTTTTTGTATATGCCTTTCCACGCGGTCACTTGTCCAGGTGGATGGGCAGGGAGCCTTACAGTTTGCTGAGGTGTCCAGCTTCTTCATCCATGTGGCTAATTAACAGAGACAGGCAGAGGTATGAAGTGATTCCTCCCTCACCAGGAAGTTAGGAGCACAATGCTTGACTGCATCTCTTGCAGCTTTTTGCTGACTCACATGTTTTTTGAAGCTGCTCTAGCAGAATACCCAGAAAATAGGTGATTTAAAAAGAACAGAAATTTCTCACAATCTAATAGGCTAAGAAATCTAAGGTGAAGGTGCAGGCAGCTGGTGAAAGCCTTCTTCCTGTGTTATCTCGGGGCAGAAGGCAAAAAGGGCCAGAGAGGAGCAACTCTCCATCAAGCCTGTACGGCCCTCAGTCTCAGTCACAAATGACTCTTCCTGGCCTAATCGCATTTTAGACCCCGTCTATTTAGACTGTCCCCCTGGCCAGGAAGTACTAAGCATTTTGAGGGGACCACAGTTAAACCACACTGGAAGGGAAATAGAGATGCATAGCTTTGTTGGAATGATTATGAAAGTTATCTTGAGCAAATGTCACATGCAAACTAACTATATGGCAAGATGTAAAATAGAGAGGAAATCCCTTGCATTGTAGCATTACAACCAGGCAGACCACAAACGATTGTTCAACATGTGTTTTCACAGAGTTAGGACAACTTGACAGAACGCAGCAAAGCCAGAGGTGCGTGAGTCATGATGGTGGCATTTTGCTAGCAAATGGTCATGACTGCAGTAGAAACGGACTTAACGGCAGGATATTTCTTCTGCCAACACATTGTTTTTCAGACCTGTTTTCCCTCAGGTTGCCATAGCAGCTGCTGTGAGAAAGGTTCACAAGGTTATTATACATGATAAGGAGCCAGTCATCCCACAGAGAACATGCTGAGGGGGAACAGTCAGCGATGAGGGGATATGCTCAGATGGCGCTGCTAAGGGAAGAGCCGTCATCTGCAAGATGGAAGCCACTTTGTTATTTCATCGTTTCCAGGAATTACTTCAGAGTGTTCATATGGGCAGCCCATACGTGATGAGATTACAGCTGTTTTTGTTCTTTTGTTCTGGTGTGTGAGTGTGTGTGTGTGTGTGTGTGTGTGTGTGTATGTGGTGTGTGTGTGTGTTATATGGTATGTGTGTGTGGTATGTGTGGAGTGTGTGGTGTGGGTGGGTGTGAAGTATGGTATGTGATGTGTGTATGTTAGTAATGGTGTTGATGAAGGTGATGATGATGGCAGTGGTGATGATGGTGGTGATAATAATGATGATGGTGATAAATATGGTGGTATTTCTATGGCAGTATGGCGTATGAGTTCAGATTCTAGAAAGAAGACTATGTCCTTGGCTTTGTTCCAGTGGAACTCTGTGAAATATTTCATCTCTTGAAGCTTGTGTCCTAATTTCTACAATCAGCTTACAATATAGTATTTGCTGCACAGTGCTATTAATGAGTTAATTCACAGAAAGTACTTAATATAGCACCTGTTAGGAACTTTAAAACATTTTCAATTATTTAAAAATAAAGATTTTTAGCCAAGTGAGGTGGTGCATGCTTTTGATCCCAGCACTTGGGAGGTAGAGGCAGGAAGATCCCTTGTGAGTTTGAGACCAGCCTATTCTACATAATGAGTTCCATGACAGTCAAGATTGCATAAAGAGACCCTGTCTCAAAAACAACACCAATAGAAATAATAACAATTTTAAAATAATAAAAACGATCATTTGCATAAGGGAAAAATTGCTAGGATAAGAGGAAAGGAGGAAGAAGAAGAGACTATAGGGGAGAAGACTCCGGATTCAGAGATGATGCCTTGCGATTTGCAAATGCTCCCAGTAATGTGGGCTGTGGTGCTGAGCCTTACAGCCCCAGAACAGACTGTCGGCCAGCAAGTATGTCCTTGGGGCTTGGGGCTTGAAGGGCAACCCTGCATACACCTCCCTTGCCTCCTGTTCTCCTGAGGCTTCCCTCACATATACCCTAAAGGGTTTCTTGGCTAAAAATTCCAACACATAAATATTGGATAAGAATGACTTAAAACTCCAGTGAGGAGTAAATCTTTCTTGCTTTGTGGAAGACAGGATCTAACTCATGCAGCAGCCTGGAGTTAGGGTCTATGCCTCCTCAGGAGGCCAAATTTTCCACAGAAAGCCTGCCCCGTGGGGCCGCACACAGTGTGCAGAACAAGAGGGCCCTGATTGGAGGCTGTTATATTCAATAAAGAGGTTGATGAACAAATCTATTTCTAAGCAAAGCTGATGAGAAGGCGCCTGCAGCCTTGGAAACTCAGCTGAAGCCACTGTGTCCCCTTACGTGACTTTCCTGGGGCTGCCCAGGTAAGATATTCTCATACCATTGCAACCTGAGTTCAGAGCTTTGCTGTGGCTTTAGTTTGTGCTTAGTGTAAACCATACTTAACTTTAATTTACCCTTCTAAAAGGCTTTTCCTTCCTTTGTTCCTATTCAATGCTGCAGTGGTCTGAAAAGGAAAAATAGGAGTATCTTGTACATTGTTGGAAATTCAACAACGGAACAACTCACTTGAAAGAATTTTTGAGCCTCCCTGAATAATCAGTTTTCACAAAATTCATTCATAAGTTTTATGTGATTTAAATTTGGGG
>NC_022013.1:88140288-88167232 GCF_000317375.1 Microtus ochrogaster
AGGGCATCAAGTCCCCTGAATCTGTAGTTACAGGTGTTTGCTTAGAACCAAACTTGGGTCCTCTGTGAGAGCCAGGTTTTTAACCTCTGAGCCATAGCTCAAGTCCCTGATTTGTCATATGCAAACTCTTTCTATAATTTTACAGCCATGATAGCTAGTAACTACACATAGTGGTGGGATGCACTGTGGCATCTTGGCACATCTGTACATTCTATAGCCATCAACATGGCCCCCACTCGGGAATACCCCATTTATTTGCATTGGGAGTATTCAAGATCTTCTCCCTTAGGTAGGTGAAATATTTGATTAGTTCTTGTCAACCCCTGTCACCCTACTGTGCAATAGAACACTAGATGTTACTCCTTCAATTCACCTGTACTCCTACACCTGTCAACTCTCTTTGCCCTCCACCCCTCCCCCACACCCTATTGGAGGGCACCAGCAGCCCCTAGGATACAAGGTAAATGCTGCCAGTCCAGCATTTGTGCCCAGTAAGCTTCCTGCTCAGCTGCCTCCCAAAGCAATGTTCTTTCTTTTCCCTGCTTCAGACTCAGTTTACTTAGATAACATAAGCCCCCCCCCCCTGTTGATTTTTTGCTAGGGTAAAGATTGCTTAATGAATAAAGAGAAAGATGCGACTCAGGCCCTAACAGTCAAACCTTCCTGCAGTGGTCAAGGCTTGGGGCTTGGGTTGTGTATCCAGTTGTGAATTTGCTATACACTCTCCACAGTGGGAGGGCAGGGATACGGTGTGCCATCTAGGCATGGCAGTGCCTGTCCATAATACCAAGACTTGAGAGAAAGAGGCAGGAAGGAGATTGTAATGTCAAATCCAGATTGGGCAACAGCGAAACCTCTGAAGAAAAACAAAAATAATATTGTCTCCTAAAAACCTTATGAAAACACCTTTGGCCTATAATTATGTTAATTGATGGAGAAGGGTCTTCTGTCCATTTGTTACTTTCATTGGTCAAATAAAGAAACTGCCCTTAGGTGGCTGGAGTAGACAAAACAGAATTCTGGGAGAAAGAAAGCAGAGTCAGGCAGATGCCATGGAGCCAGCCGCTAGGTCAGACATGCTGAATCTTTCCCGGTAAGCCATGACACCGTGGTGATACACAGATTACTAGATGTGGGTTAAACAAATATGTAAGAGTTAGCCAATAAGAGGCTAGATATAATGGGCTAGGCAGTGTTTAAATGAATACAGTTTCTGTGTAAGTATTTCTGGGGTAAGCTAGCCATGCGGGAACCGGGCGGGACGAAAAGCAGGCCTGCTCATCTCATCACTACAGTTAATGATGACAGTTGTAGATGGATTTTTCTTTGGGTGGGAAGCTCACCAAAACGTGACATAGAGACTTGCTATTAATTATGAGAGCTTGGCCTTCGCTTCGGCTTGTTTCTAACTAGCTCGTATAACTTAAATTAACCCATATTTTTAATCTATGTTTTTCCATGCTTTCGTTACCTCATCTCCATTTTGTCCATCCTGCTTCCTCTGTGTCTGGGGGGCATCTTTCCCTTTTTCTTCTCCTGAGACCTCTCTGTCTCCAGAAGTCCCACCTGCCTAGCTATTGGTTGTTTAGCTTTTTATTAAACCCACCACAGTGGCACATCTTCACACAGTGTAAAGGAATATTCCACCACAGACAGCTGCTCCTGATAGGTGTTTCTCCTGCTTTGCCTGTGTTCTTATCCTCTGGCACCCCTGAGGTGTGGGTATCACTACAGTTTATGGTTTCTATGGTCTTATCCACAATACATATTGTTTCACAGATGAGTAGACTTAAAAATGCAATTCATGGTACAGGTCATGGATGATAGAAGGGATCTCTTGTGCCCATTCTTGCCATAGTGCCCAGTTGCTTGATTTTTGTCAGTATTGCTGGGTTTGGAAAAAATCATGTGCTTCGAGAAGGCCTTGGGAGGTAAGAAAATCATCCACCCTGTTCCGTTTAGCAGCTTCAAATTGCATTGGAAAGGCCTAGGTCTGGGAAGCTGCTTCAGTTGGTTAGGTGATTTGCCATACAACCATGAGGACTTGAATTCAGATCTTCAGCCCTGTGTAAAATCTGGGCACAGCAGCACATTCCTGCAAGCCCAGTGGTTGGTGTGGGCAGCATAGGAGAGTGCCCAGAGCTCACTGGCGAGCCTAGTGGATCCATGAGCTTCAGAGTCAGTGAGAAGGCCTCCAAGAAAGAACAGTGGGGCATGACTAAGAATACCTGACATCCACTTCTGACCTCAGCTTGTGCATACGCATGCACACACACATACATGTGCATACGCATGCACACACACATACATGTGCATACGTATGCACACACACATACATGTACATACGCATGAACACATGTAGACACATACACAAAAAATTCTAAAAACGCTCTATGGCTCTACTTATATATAATCTGGTTATTTGATAATGTTTTTTGTGATATTTGGCAAAGCGTAGTTGTTTGTATTCAACAAGACTAGCCAGAAGGCAAAGGCTGACACTCTTCCTGGGTCCTGAGTAAAGCTTCATGGTATGACGAAATAGGAAAGACCTCCTAACACAGTGGTTCTCAACCCTCCTAGTAGTGAGAACTTTAATACAGTTTCTTGTGTTGTGGTGACCCTCAACCATAAAATTATTTTCATTGCTGCTTCATAACTGTAACTTTGCTACCGTGATGAATTGTAATGTAAATATCTGATATTCAAGGTATCAATATGTGACCCCCGTGAAAGGGTCATTCACCCCTAGAGGAGTCGTGACCCACAGGTTGAGAACTGTTGTTCTAGAACCTTCAGCAAGCTATTAAATCCATCCGTTCATCCATCCATCTACCCATTCTTTCAAGGAATATTTATTGTGTTTCTGTAACATGCCAATTGACTTTTATTGGCCTATTATTGGATAAAACCCAGAGTCAGATATTGGGATGTAAACCTGATGGATCCACAAAGTGATAGAGAAATGATCATCTGACCCTACCTCTCCACACTTCCCAGATTGAAAGGGGGTGTGAATCTTCCTCAGGCCCTACCTATTCCTTCCTATGTCTCTCTATCCTATTCTGGGCTCACCAAAACCTCTGTGATTAACTCTGGCCAGCTGAATGTTGGCTCTGCCCTCCAATTCAAGGCTTAACTTTATTGGTAGTCTCAAAAAGGTCCGAGTGCAATCGAAAGATCCCACAACAGCCAGTCTCTGTTGGAAATTATCTGAAACTTTAAAGATTATTTTGGCTGTTTGTGGAGGATGAGCTAGAGGAGAATTGAGGCAGAGGAACAAACTGGTAGAGTGTGGATGGATCCCAGGCAGCAGACAGAAGTATCCTGGACTAAAAAGGACAGAGGAAATATACATATTCAAAAGCACCTGTTGGGACTTGAACTGGTAGAAATTATTTAATTTATCAGCTATGAGGGTTAAGATGAGGAAATATATCAAGAATGGCTATCAGGACTTCCCTATGAATGGGAGAGTACAAGCCGTCTACATCTCCCAATACAGGAAGTTTAGTAGAGGAAATCGCTTACTTGCACTTGGGGCTGACTTGAAGCACTGTATGATTTAGTGAGCTCTGCTTTGCGTTTCCTGCATAGGCAAGTAGTTAGGTAGATTTAGGTCTGATTTCTGTGCGTTTCAAGTACAAAGAAGAGTCAGGGTTAAAAGTACAGTCTGGGAAGTTACCAGCCTCTAGACAGTATTTGTAGCTACAGAACTGGATAGGCTCTCGCTTCTGAGACTTAAACCATATGGGGAATTAAAATACAAGATCAAAAATCGGACATGACAGAGGGGAGAGGCAGTGACAGTGAAGCGTGCAAGTGTGTGCTGTGCCCACAGTATGTGTGCATGATGGAAGTATCGGGTCAGATTCTACTAATTCAAAACCACAATTATGAAGTTCACGGCTACTACTGAATGAGTTGGTTAGATAATTGAACAACTAATTGCAAGTTGATGTTTTTAATATATTAGTAATTATACAAAAAAACTGTCAAATTTCAAGTTGAAAGATAAAAAAAATCAGGCTGGATTAATATGTGTATGTGCACACACATGTATACACATTCTACTTTATATATTTTAGGCCACAGAAAATGTGACAGGGAAAGAAATGACAAATGTTTTCCATATGATGTTAACTACAGAAAAGCTAATATACCAGCCCTAATAGCACATGCTGCTTTCATTTGTCATTACCAGAGATAAAACAGTCCTACCATAAGATCAGAAAGCTCACGCAACAGGAAGCCATAACTATACTAATTTTATATGGAGAAAAATTTCAAACAATGGAAAACAAAAGCTGGCAGAATTACTGATGTGGGAATGATTTCTTATTAATAAAGAAACTGCCTAGGCCCATTTCATAGGCCAACCCTTAGGTAGGCAGAGAAAACAGAACAGGATGCTGGGAGAAAGAAGCTGAGTCAGTGAGTCGCATGGTTCCCGCACTCCAAGCAGATGCAGGTTAAGATCATTCCTGGTAAGCCAGCTTGTGGACTGCAAAGATTAATAGAAATGGGTTAGATTAATATGTAAGAGCTAGCCAATAAGAGGCTGGAACTATTGGGGCCAGGCAGTGTTTAAAAGAATACAGTTTCCGTGTAATTATTTCGGGACATAAGCTAAACTAGCCATGTGGGCGGCAGGGTGCTGGGGATGCAGCCCCGCCGCTCTTATTTCAACAGAGTGGCGCCCAACGTGAGGCTAAATCCACTTAAAAACCTGAGAAGGCTTAAAATTAAGGGAGAGAGAGTTTAATACAGATTTTTGCTATTTGTTGGTGGCGTGCTATAAAGAGATTTTCGGATTCGGCAGCAGCAGCAGAAAAAACGCTGTGTCATTTTAAAGCGCGGCTTCTTGGGACTGTGCCGCCAATGCAAACTCTGGCTTTAAAGCATTTCAATGGATTTTATGGGACTGGATGTTTTGTTCCCGCTTGGGATCGAAAGGAGAGTGCTCTGAGACCGTGCTGATGGCTCAGCGCTCCGGTCTGCCCAGGCTGTAGAATCAGGCTTAGGCAAGCGGAAGAGAATGGCGGATTCCTGCCATTGTTTTCAGACTGCGCAGTGCTCTGCGTGTCAGATTTTGCCGTGGATCGCTGAACTCCGGGTGTGTGAGTGTGCTTATATATTAAAATTGTATCTTCTTGTACCCACTGGCCTGGATTAATTAAATTCGCCTTCAAATTACAAGGAGAGGTGTTTAGTTGGAGATTTGAACACTAATAGAAGCCACAAGAAAAATCAATACGAGTAAAAGATTTGAGCTGTGAACAAACACGGCCCAAGTAATGTATGCAGAACACTTCAACATGTGCTCACTCTTTCCAACTGGGATATCCTAAAAAGTAGTCATCCTAAAAATTATGACCTATAAGCAAACTCAACATATATCACAGAATTTCAGTTATGCTGAATATATCCTATGACTGCAGTGAAACCAAGTTAGGAACTAGTAGAAAAATGATAACTACAAAACTTTCATATCATTGGAAATGAAACTTCCTGTTACTTATCATAAAAAAATGCTTGACCATGATCTCACAATGGAAATAAAGAATTTTTTAAAATTTTTCTATAAAACAGTATACCAAAATGTGTGGAATACAGCTGACGGTATTTAGATGGAATTGGGACTTTCTTAAACACCCCTGTTCTAAAACAGGAGAAGCTGAAGAATTGTCACCCATGAATCTATACCAAGAAAAATCCTAACCTCAAGAATGGAGCAGAGAAGACAAACTATTAAATGCTAATTTTAATGAAGTAAATCCACTCAGGAAAATTCAATTAAAGCAAAGTTGAGTTTTGAAGAGCTTGATAATTCTGTCACCCATTGGGTAGGTAGACTGCTCGAGAGAAAAAGAGGAGGTGTGGAGAAGAGCCTTGCTGATACTAGGAATGGGAAAGAGGAACATCACCCAGAAAGATCAGGGATTGGAGGCGCTTAAAAGCTAGTGGGAGGCTGTGCAAATGACGTGGGCAAACGCCTTGGAAACTAAGAAACTGACATGGGAACTCACAGAACCTAGAGTTGTCTCCAGGACAGCTTTGGAAGTTAAAGGATGGTGTGCGTGAATCACAGGGCTCGAGGATTGGCCTTTGTTTGACTTCTGATGCCTGACTGTAACTGGCATTGGGATCAATAGAGAGAGTGCAGAGTAGCTCTAGGGATTCCTGTGTCCTAGCCCGCACCAACTGTCACAGCCTAGAGTCATCTGAGAGGAAAAAGTCAACTGAGAAATGCTGCATTGGGTTTGTCGATGGACAATTACTTGATTGGTAATTGATGTAGGTGACCCTAGCCCACTGTGGGGAGTAACATTCCCGGGTCTGGAAATAAGGAAACTGAACCTGAGCATGAGTGAGCCAGCTCACATGGTTCCTGCCTCCAGGTTCCTGTCTTGAGTTTCCACCTTGTCTTCCCTCTATGGTGGAGCCTGGCCTGAAAGTGTAAACCAAAAATAACCCCTTCCTTCCCTCACAGCAGCAACAGAATGAACTAGAACACCTCATGGGGAAGTGACTAATCTACATGAACAAGGCCATTGGAATCATTTGGTAAATTTCCAGGCCTTCGTTGCCGTGTGGAATACAGAGGATGAGGCAGAGCCCCTGGCATGGGTAGATCCCTAGAAGACGGATGGAAAAGTTAGCATCCAGTGTAAAGGAGCAGCTGTACCACAGGCAGAACATTCACCATGTTCCTTGTCCATTAAGAATGTCACACCAACCTGAAGATACATTCAAACTCCTGGAATGAGTGTATAAAAAAGATATGTGACATCCTGTTAGAGGCCCAGCATAGAAACCTGACAGCATTGTCCTACAATATTTATCAAGTAATAAAGCATAGCTGCCCTTGCTCATGGTTGCCCACACTAATTTTCATAATGTTTCGGAGGTAGCTTTTTCCTTGAGTTTAGAATGCCTGAAATGAGGCTGAGGGACTAGAGCGGTAGTGGAGCTCTTATCTGGCAGGAACAAGGCCCAGAGTTCTACTAATGCCCTACTAATTAATTAGTGTGTTGTATGAAAGATAAATATCTTCAATACACAGAGATACTTTACAATTATAATTACTTTTCAATTTTAAAAACATAAATAGCCTCATTTTTTAAATGGGATCAGAATGTGAAGAGAAAAAAAATGTTTCTGGTTGGATAATACTCTTGTACACTGTAAAGATTTCTCACTCGTATTGGTTTAATAAAATGCTGATTGGTCAGTAACCAGACAGAAAGTAAAGGTGGGGGCAACCAAACTAGGAGAATTCTGGGAAGAGAAAAAGCAGAGACACAGTCACCAGACAGATGCAGAGGAAGCAAGATGAGAACGCCTCACTGAGAAAAGGCACCAAGCCATGTGGCTAAACGTAGTTAAGAAGTATGGGCTAATTTAAGTTGTAAAAGCTAGTTAATAATAAGCCTGAGCAATAGGCCAAACAGTTTATAATTAATATAAGCTTCTCTGTTTTTATTTGGGACTGAATGGCTATGGGGTTGGGCGGGACAGAAACTTCTGTCCACATATGCTTAGGAAAAATAGAAAAAGATAGAATCAACATTTGTGTTTAAGCTTTGGTTGACTTGTCTCCTTGTCCTATCAAAACCCTCTTTTTCTAAATAAGGAGAACACAAAGAAAAACATATAGGCATCCTCCTGAATATTAACCTTCATCAGGCAATGAAAGGAGATGAAGACAGAGACCCACAATGGAGCACCGGACATAATTCTCAAGGTCCAAATCAGGAGCGGAGGGAGAGAGAGCACGGGCAAGGAACTCAGGACCGCGGGGGGTACACCCACACACTGAGACATTGGGGATGTTCTATTGGGAGCTCACCAAGGCCAGCTGGCCTGGGTCTGAGAAAGCCTGGGATAAAACCGGACTCTCTGAACATAGCGGACAATGAGGACTACTGAGAACTCAAGAACAATGGCAATGGGTTTCTGATCCTACTGCACGTACTGGCTTTGTGGGAGCCTAGACAGTTTGGATGCTCACCTTACTAGACCTGGATGGAGGTGGGTGGTCCTTGGACTTCCCACACGTCAGGGAACCCTGATTGCTCTTCGAGCTGAGGAGGGAGGGGGACTTGATTGGGGGAGGGGGAGGGAAATGGGAGGCGGTGGCAGGGAAGAGACGGAAATCTTTAATAAATAAATAAATTAATTAAAAAAAAACCTCTTTTTAAGCCTACCCAGCACTAGGAATCTCCTCACTTTCCTCTGTGTTTTATATCTCTTCACTGAAGACCTCCCTCTTCCCCGGATCCATGGCTCTTGTCCTGATCCCTGATCTCTATGGGCACTCATTCCAACTTAAACATATAAATTTAAAAATGTAAAGCTAGTATTTACATAGGAGAAAGAATATATTGCCTTTGCTTTCTGGGCCTAGGTTACCTTACTCAGTATGATATTTTCCAGCTCCATAAATTTTCTCACTGATTCTATAATTTCACCTTTGTTTAGTGACAAGCAGTGTTCTGTTGTGTCTATCTGCCACATCTTCGTTATCCCAGTCACCAGCTGGTTGACATCTAGGCTGTTTCTATGTCCTTGCTGTTGTGAACAGAACAGCGATAACGTGCATATCCTCCAAACTCTGTCACACGAGTCCTTTGGGTGTGTACCCAGTAGTGGTGTAGCTGGGTCGTAGGGTAGTTCTATTTTTAGCTTTTGGAGATGCCCTGACACGCAGCAGTCTGCATTCTTTCCAACAGGGAAGAAGGGACCACTGCTCTCCACAGGCTCACTAGCACGGGTTGCCACCTGTCTTCTTGACAGCAGCTATTCTGACTGGGATGAAATGGAATCTCAAAGAAACTTGAATTTGCATTTCCCTGTTGGCAAAAATGTAGAACAAATTTTAAAGTGTTTATTGAACATTCATAGCTCTTCCTTTGAGAACTCTGTTCATTTCCACGGTTATTCCTTTTGTTCATGTTGAATTTCTTGAATTCCTTGTGTGTTCTCGACATCAATCCCCTATTAGCGAATGCAGGCTTATCACCCATTCCATAGGCTGTCTCTTTACCGGATGGATGATTTCCTTTGCTGAGCAGAAGCTTTTCTGTTTCATGATGTCCTACTTGTCAGTTGTCAGCCTTACTTCTGGAATGGCTGGAATCTTGTTTATAGACTCCTTAGACCTATATCTTTTCTGCCGTTTCTTTTGAGAATGCAATTTAATTATAATGTTTCCATCTTTCCTTTCTTTCCTCTAAACCCTTTCACGTGCTTCTCCCCCCTCCCCCCATCTCCTTCAAATGCATGGCCTCCTTTTTAATTAGTAATGTATGCATATAGTATTTGCATATGCATGTATATCCCTAAAGATAGCCTATTGCACCCATAACTTGTAAAGTGCGCCCTACCTTTTCCTCAAGCAGTTTCAGACTTTCTGGCTGCATGCTGAGATCTTTGATTCACCTGGAGTTGACTTTTGCGCAGGATGAGAGGTAAAGATTTAGTTTCATTCTTTTGCATATAAACATCCATTCCCCCCACCGTTTGTTGAAGAGTCTATCTTTTCATCAGTGTGTATTATTTAAAAAAAAATCATTGAAATGAGGTTTTCAAAGGCTCTTACTTTTAAAAAAGACAAAAATGGGCTGGCATGGTGTCTCAGCGGGTAGCGGTGCTTGCTGCCAAGGCTGATGTCCTGACCTCGATCCTTGGGAGTCGCGTGATGCAGCAGAAGGAAAGAACTGACTCCTGCAAATTGTATCTGACCTCTGCACACCTGCCATGTAAACACACAGAGCAAGTAGATGACTGTGATCAAAGAATTCAAGATAAAAATGAAGATTGAAGCCAGTGAGATTATTTTATGTATTTCTGATTTGGATGTACTTGGTTTTGGATAATTTAACCTACAGGTTTTGTTTCCTCCTTCATAAACGTGTGTGTGAGTGTGTGTGTGTGTGTGTGTGCACATGCACACATGTACATATGCATGTGCATATGTGTGCTATATGTGTACATAAACTGATATAAAGCAATTTCTTTCTATTCAAAAATCCTCATAGCAAGCCCAGGAATAAGTAATGGGAAATCAGTAGGATCTGGGACCAGACGCCACTTTGAGTGAACTGGTGGGTGTGAAAGCTGGAGAAACCTGTACCCACACCAGCCTGAGCACAAATCTCACTAGTGAGCCCCTTGAATCTTTCAAATTGCCTGGAACTTTTGTCCTGCAGAGCTGGTTCCCAGGCAGTTAAATTACCAGAGTCAACATGGCAGCCGATGGTAGCAAATCACCTTCCCTGTCATTTTCCTGCTCATCCAAATAACTACTCTGTCAGGTTTGGGAAGTCACCTAGAAGCACTCCAATGAGATTTGCAAACACTCAGTTGTCACTTGGAAGTGACATGTGGCATAAGGAGAGAGCATTGTGTTCAGATGTTTTCCTTGTGCTATTTAAGTTTTTGGTATTTGAGTTGAAAAGAAAAATCAAAGACGTTTGGGGTCTTATAACTGCTGGGGACTCTTAAAGGTGAAGTTTTTCTTTTTCTCATTTTCCTAATATAATCAAATATGTGGTCACAGCATTGAAAAAAGTAACCATACTGCTAATATTCCCCCGTTAACATTTTCTCATATGCCAGTTGCTCTTTTCTTCTGCATATGCCATCCACATGTCTATGTATTTTTGGCAGGTAGGTGCCACAAAACAACTTAAACTAAAGAAAATTACTTGCCTCTGATTGAAAAGAGATTGGAGTCTATAGACAATTCTGCATGTTTCCTTAGAGATGGGGAAAACAGGCTAGCATTCAGCTGCATTTGGAAAGGAATGTTTGTGCCCCAGCAGGTTGCAGAGAAGTCGCTGGTTTCCCTGGTTTTTCTGTGATGAGTGAGCAACAGAAAAGCAGCAACCAAAACATGGGAATATGCTCAAACTGTGACACTAATGATGGATGCATAGGCTGTGTCGCATGTACAAGTGTGTAAGAGTAGCATTCCTCTGAGTGCTGTTGCTAGGAAAATAATTTAGGAAATTCAATGTAAATATTGACTCAAATGCTGTATATAGGCTGCACTTATATAACTACTTAATCCGTACTATTGTTTATTTGAAATTCTAATTCAACCTGAAGCTTCATTTTATTCTCCTTCATCTGGCAGTCTTGGTCTGGGTGCAAGCAGAGCACAGGTGAGCCATGACAGGTACCCAGCAATAAGTAGCCAAGAAAATAGGAGCTCTAGTCACAGAAGAAGACTCCAAACCCGTGCTCACTGCCTGCTCAGGACACTTAGCAGAATGACTTCTATTACTGCAGAGCATGTCTGGAAGGGCAGATTAGAATTAGAAGTTATACATTAATAACCACCAAATGAAGCTTTTTTCTTTCCCTGCCACCCATAGAAATATTTTTATTTACCTGTTCCATCACATGAAATATGACAGATGCAATGCATTACTCATGCATATTTTCTGAGGTGAAAATAACAGCTACCTCTGGTATTTGTACAGAATTGTGGAGTCTGGTCATTTCTTTACCTAATCTCCTCACTATTTTTATTCTTCAAACATTTGGAAGGAAATTTGCGAGTAATAAATTTAGAGGACTCTCCTGAGCCATACCAGGCTACCTCACACAAGCTCTGTTCATCACTTCATCAGTAACAACAGCTTTGCAGTGCTCAGGTTTTCCTCTTATTTTTATCTGGAGTATCACAGCTGTCAACTTTCAGTAGACTGTAAGATAAATTCTTTCTCAACCCTTTTCCACCTAAAGGATGCTTTGCAACCATTCTTCAAAATGGGGAATTGAAGAAAGAGAAATTCAAAGTTGGAAAAAATGGCCGCCAGAACCTATGACTAAGTTAGTCTAGTCTGATATTTGCCCTCCTACCAATAGTGAGCCTGGATTTTGGAAGCAGGTGATGCCCCCCTCATCCCTTGCCTTGTAGAAAATAGTTTATGAAGACTGTACTCAGAAGTTGTATTTTGTTGAAGATCAAATATTTCCCATGGTGTAATTCTCCCTTTATATCACCTGGTAATATTTAAATTTTATTGACTTAAAGCAGAAGGCTTATAGGTTAGTTTGGGGAAAATATATTTTTCCAATACAAAGGTAATTCCTTCTGAAGACTGGGAAATAGTAGCTTACATCTTGACTAAAGGCTTTTATTTTAAAATTTAAAAAGAGTTCCACAAAATATTAGGCCAAATGGGAAACTTGTGAAAACAAATACAGAATTTGGTCGCTGTGGTTTCTGTTAATTTCCATCAGGGCCCTCTGAAGCATTTCTTAGAAATCACCTGTTTTAAGTAAAGAAATTCCCTCAATAGTTTAGTGATATTATATTTAATCCAATGCCTCTAAAATATGGTTATTGCAACATGGAATCAGTAGATAGATAGATGATAGATAGATAGATAGATAGATAGATAGATAGATAGATAGATAGATAGATAGATAGATAATAAAATCATTTATACTGCTTTTACTCAAAATCTTTGTGAACAAGTATCTTATAGCCACACATCACATGTGGCGTGGCTTATGCCTCACAAGAATTCATTTCTAACAACAGTGGAAGCTGAGAAGTCTGAGATGAAGGCACCAGAAGACTTGGTGTCTATCAGGAAGCCACCTCCTGGCTCATAGACACCACGAGTGTCCACACAGGGTGCTAGAGAGGACATTCTTCTATAAGAACACAACTCGATTTGTTTCTGACCCCATTCAGACCAGGGCACCCACCCAACCCAGTCCCTTCTATACCTCCCTGAGAAATGTTGACTCTCACATAGTGGTCATGAAAACCAGAAATGGTTCAAGCTCTCTCTTTCTCCTCAGTGGTTGTTTCCTGGAAATAATTTCTCATTTTCTACATAGACAGCCAAGAGGGAACTGGATGAAAGGACCACAGTTTACAGTGTCCCTCTCTGGGAGGTGTGTGGCAGGGAACTCTAGTCCAGAACAGCCCTTCACTGAGAGGAGGCAGGACACCAACAGCTCTGGGAAGAGCAGGGAGTTCAGCAGGTTCTTGACTTTGGATTATTACTTGACCTGGATTGAAGGTATCTCTATTTCCCTTCATAAGACAAATTCATATGTTCTCATTCTTCATGAAGTCTCCTCTCCTCCCCTCCCCTCCCCTCCTCTCCCCTCCCCTTTTCTCTCCTCTCCTCTCCTCTCCTCTCCTCTCTCCTCTCCTCTCTTCTCCTCCCCTCCCCTCTCCTTCTCCATTCCCAGAGCCCATATCCTTGGTTCTCATTTCCTTTCCAGTCCTGGGAATGTTTCCCATTTCAAAGTTCTGAGTTTCTCAGGCTGAATGAAGAGCTGGGAGCTTCCTGATTATGCACTCAGTTTTCCTCAGGGTGTGGTGAATTGACATTCATCATAAAGGATTTGATTTTAGAACTTCAGTATCTCTTTTGGCTGAGTATGATTAATTTGCCGAGTGAAAGTAAAGTGTGTGCTTTGATAGCTCAGTAGCATTTGACGGAGGTGTAGCCACACGTGGTCCTTCAACAGAAACTGACTGTATGCCTCCAAATGTGGCTAAGACAGAGCTCCCATTTCCCTCTGGAGACTGACACTCTGATTAGGAAGACAGTGCTCCACAAGGAATGAAGTTGCCTTTGAGGATGGTTACGGAAAACAATTGCACATGGATTCACAACTCAGAACCCTTCCTGCATGCACCTGCCTCAGTCTCTTAACACAGAGACCCCATGATGGCTTCCTAAGAAGTCTTTTCTCATTGAATCCCCCTTTTTGGAAAGAAAACTAAGGCACAGGAAGATAAGTGAACTGCTCAGAAACTTAGCTACTCAGTGGGAGAGGCTCAAATGAAGAGGGTCCTTTCTTGAGTCTAAAACTAGCTAGAGATGTCTTCCATATTTATTGTTTTCTTCCAAATCTACCTTCTCACCTCTCTCTCCCATCTTGTACCAATTCCTTCCCATCAAATCCTTTCATTATGTTTATTGGTAGAAAACTATAAACGGTGGGTGAGTTTAGGTATGTCTAGTGCTAGCACATCTAGAGAGTTCCTATGTCTTGCTGTGCCATCAAGTTTCAAGGAGACCTCAACAAGCCAGTAAGTTCCCAGGACACACATCTTGAGGTGGTAGATTAGATGCCTGACCCCTTTCCTTAAGTCCTTGCTGTCTGCTCTGTTATCTGTCTCCCCAGTGGCTGGCTTTAGCTCCCCCATCTCCACAGTGACTTGGTTCTCGCTGACATCTGGGACTGCTTCTTCACATTGTCCTAATCTCACGTGTGATTTCATGTTTCCCCTTGGCTGCTTCACAGAGTGTTTCAGTATCTCCGTCCTTGCCCTGTCGTGTGTGTGTGTGTGTGTGTGTGTGTGTGTGTGTGTGTGTGTTTTGTGTGTGTAAGATTAATAGGAACTCAGAGCTAATGGGCACTGGGTGGGTTTGTAAGAAACCTGGGCACCAAGCCACCAAGAATTTAGGGCCCTTGGAGCTGTCCACAGCTGTCAAGAGAAATCCCCATTCACTGGATACAAGGTTGGCTGAAAGGAACACAGGGAAGAAAACCTTTTTACTTCCCTTTCCACAAATTCTGTGAGAAGTTGATAAAGAAAGCAATTCCTATCTCATTTGCAGTGGAGCACAACATTCTTGAAAGAAGAATAATGTTGAAACTATTGGTTTTCAAAGAAAGGAACAATCGAAATGTCAACATTTGGGAGTTTTATTTAAGTCATGTTAGTAAGTACTGTCTAACTGTCTGATGTCTCCTTTTGTTATGAATTTTGGCTTGGAATGGAACCAGCGTTGAAGTTTAATTTAACCATGCTTCCCACATACAAAGGCTTGTTCTCTCTCCTATCTCATTTCCTTCACAGTACTGGGGCCTTTGCTGCTTGTTAGGTCTACTCTGATCTTAATGGAGGTCACAAGCGATTGCCTACAGCCATAGACAGAGAAGAGATGCTCACATTCATTCAGTTGTTCCATTTGTCTGATGTTTCTTTTCATGTCTATTGGACTCCTAAAGCCATCATTGAGCTCCCTCCTTGAGTTAATGAGCAAAACCTAGACTTTAAAGATATATCATCTTCTCCTTCCTTCCTCCCATCCCTCTGCTCCTCATCCCTCACCCTTATTCTTTCTTATTTTCTTTTGACCTTTAGTTAAGGATATTAAATCTCTTATAATAAGTTTCACACATTACCACTTGTAAGAGTAAAGTCTCTATAGTTATTAGAAAAAATTGTCATGTGATTCTGATCATGATGCAAGCAGAGTCCCGACATGGCAGTCAAGACCTGGGGTTTGGGCTGTGGATGTAGCTCAGTGCCCAATGTTTGCTTACCACATGCAAGACAATGGATTGGACCCCAAGCACTGCAAAAAAGAGAAGAGGAGAGTAGGGGTTGGAGGTATTTGTCAGGCAAGTCATATCCTTCCCCTGAGAATCATTCTCTTGCACTTGTCTTAGATATAAAGCTGGGAAATGAGCTAATTCTTCCATCCAAATTCTAATCAGACCTGAGCCTGTTTAGTTCCTAAGATCAGACCAGGCATGCCCAGGGCAGCATAGCCATACAAAACGAGCTAATTCTCCATAATTCTTTGGTGTCTTTTTCATTTAAAGCACCATGTGAGCATAGCGGTTTTAGTAAGACAGTCATGACTATTAGCTTGTAGTAATCAAGCTTGAATGGCATTAAACACACATTTAAAGATTAAAATTTAACGAGTCTCCCTTCTAACAGGGGAGTATAATGGCACGTATTACAGTTCCGACCACAGTTTAACCCAGTAAAATTAAATTCATCTACCCCAAATTGCACAGATATAAAATCTTTTCATTTGTAAATAGTACCTAAAATTTTATTAGTTCCTGGAAGAATTTGTGTTTTGGTTAGAAGAACAAAATTACTTTCAATCCTTTTTGCAAACACAGATTCATTTGTCCTTGGTTTCCTGGTCTTTGTTACCATTAAAAATTACATAATCCCTGCATGTTAGCATTTTGATTTGTCCAATTCACCCCAACAGCTTCTGCGACCTCCATTGGCAGGATATGGTGTGTGATGTCTGTTTTCTTTTTTTTAATCAGCTGTTGGTGGGCTTTTCAACTTAAAGTATTTTATTTTTCAATTTTTAGAGATTTGCTTTTTTTATAGTTTCTCTCAGTCTGATTTTGGTTCTCTTTAGAACTACCATGATTGGATTATGGACAGAGCAATAGTGGCTTCTCTGGTTACTTTGGCTAAAAACCTGTCACAAACAATTTAAAGAAGTAGAGATTTATTGGGGCTGATAGTTTTGGGGGACACAGTCTATCAAGGCGGGGCAGCACAGCCACGGGAACAGGTGGCCATCTTGTCACATTATGTCAACAGTCAGGAAGCAGCAAGGTAACAGGAAGTGTAGCAGATTATAAAATTTTAATACCCATCCTCAGTGATCCACTTCCTCCAACAAGGCTCCTCCTCTTAAAGGTTCTACCAACTTCCTACACATGGTCACCAACTGGGGACCAAGTGTTTATACACATTGTCCTAACCGGAGACACTTCACATTCAAATCATATCAAATATCTCTGTCAAACTCTGGCATTTTTTACTTGGTGCTTTAGTTACCATCTTTTCCCCTTCATAAATTTCCTGCTTTGGAGGGAATTTCTTTTTTTTCCCTGAGATTTTCATTGAGATGTTAGTTGACCCAAAGTAGTTCTGTCATGCACTGACTTTTCAATCATAGTTTTAGTCTCTCAGTGTCCTGGGTTGTCAATTTTCACATAATCAGAACATTTGGATCCGTGCTTGTTTCCAGTGCTGTCAATCAAACAGTTGATTGCTTCTACTGAATTTTAAAGATTCCAAATCATGAGCACACCTTTAATCTCAGCACTCGGGAGGCCAATGCAGGTGTAGCCTGTCAAGAGCTGCGTAGTGAGACCTCGTCTCAAAAAAAAAATAAAAATAAAAAAGCAAAAATGTTCCAATCACATGGCTTTTGTCTGCTGTGAAAGAACCCCGGGATTTTTAACTGAGAAGAAAGGTTAGTTTTGGCTTTCAGTTTGGTGGTTTAAATCCAGAGTCTAAGTCTCCTGCTCTAAAATGAGGAATGAAGGCTAGAGCTAAGCTTCTTATCTCAGGGTGTCCAGGAGGCAAGGAAGGGCTCCCACAATCCCTTCAAGTGCTCGCCACATTGGCCAAACAAATATCCTTCTGTCAGCCTCACTTCTCAGAGGTTCCATCAGCTCCTAGTAGCTGCACAGGGCAGTGGCCAATTTTTACCATGGAAGCCTGGGAGTTCTAAGTGTTTTATTCTTAGATTCGTCTTTATTGTTTTAAAATTGCTCTGGTTAATGTCCCAGTGAATGCTTGCCTCTTCCATTAATCTGAGAAAGGTAAGCTGTGTGACTTTGCTACTTGGGGAGCATCTAAACTGTTGAAGTATGAAATAATAATTAGAGCATGGTTTTATGCGGGAGAAAGAATATTCTAGTGGTCAGGAAAACATGTAGGAAGGAAGAGACAGCTCCTAAAAATTGACCTTATAAGTCCAAATCATAAAACAAAAGACACTTTCATGAGTCACCTAAAAATTGCTCATTGTGATTTCAGGATATTTGAAGAGATGTTGAAACTGCAGTGAGCTCTTCAGTTTCACTGTAGATGTGTGTTCATGTATTGTGTACATACATGTGTGTATATGTGTGTATGAATATGTGTACATATGAGTGGTACATAGGTATGTGAGTATGTGTGTGCATATTTGTGTATAAATGTGTATACATATGTGTGGTAAGTTACATATGTGAATGTGTGTGCATACTTGTGTATGAATATGTGTGCATGCTCATGTACATATATATGTATGTGTTTGTGTACATGTGTGTATGTGACATATGTGCCATGGTGTAAGTGTACAGGCCAGAGATCAAGCTTGGCTGTTGGGGCTTACACTTCACTTTGTTTGAAACAGGGTCTTCTGCTACTCTGTGTCAGGTGAGCCGGCCCATAGCTTCCAGGGAGTCTCCTGTTTCTACCTCTCATCTTACTATGGAAGCACTGGAATTGTGATGTGAGATGCTGTGTTTGACTTGAGTTGGGTTCTAGGATTTCGAACTCAGGCTATTAGCTTGTGTGACAAATACTTTGTCCACTGAGCCATCTCCGTTGAGGAGGATCCGCTCTTTCCACAACTGGGGTGTTAACTGATACTTTCCACGTTTCCTCCTCTCCCTTACTGAATGTATTGAAAGCAGAGATGTGCAATCATGGGGACACTTACTCTTCAGTGTTCCCCGTTAGCCTTCAAGCCAATGAATCCCCTCTGTGTGAAGTAAACTGATTAAGCCATACTGGGTAACAAAAGTGAAGCTTATAGGAACGGACCGACTGCGGCCCTTTTCTGAAGAGAGAATGGATTAATAAGATAGAGTCTGCCACAGACCCGACTCTCGGAGAACATCTGAAAGATTTTCCAGAAAACTATAATGACTGATGAACCACACGCTGATACATGTTGGTTCAAAAGCCAGAGACAAATGTGTTTTTGTAATGCTATTTGGGACCCAAATATACATGAGAAAACATGTTAGAAACGGGAAATGAAGGACAGAGAATTTTGAATAAGACTGTAGGATTAGCAGGGGCACAGGGTCAGGTACACACACACACACACACACACACACACACACACACAGATGATGATGACCTCCTGTGCTGATATTCAAATTCTGCTATGCCTGATGGCTCCTCCCCTGGGATCGATCACTCTTCCATGGCTCTTCTTTCAGGACGGCTAAAAGCTAAGGACCACACACCTTTGCTTTTAGAGTGAAAATCAGAAGAAAGACTAAGCTGTTCCACTCTCAGAGGACATCTGTCAGGGTGCTCCTGTCCTCACGGATCCTTCATCCTTGTCTCATGGAGACAGGAGGCATGGTTTGCGTTTTCCTTAGTGAGAGGTCAAATTCATGGTGTAAATCACATCCCTCTTTTCGAATATCCCAGCAGCATCCTTACCATGCATTGTTGTGTGTTCCTGGTAATCACGATTCTGACAAGGAAATGTGTCCGTGAGATGGCCTCCTCATTAGCACTGAGTGTCTGAGGGCAGAATCACTTAGTTCACTAAATACGTACATGGAAGTCTGCTCTTTGAAGAGAATTGACTTTAACACATTTAAACGCCCTTGAATCAGAATGATCTAATGCTGTCAATGCATTTGGGATGGCAATGCTTCAAGACATGACCGTGGATTATATACACCACATTCTGATTAAAGCAACTGGTCACATTCAGCTCTTGGGGTGGGTTTTGGTTCCCCCGCTCTTTGAATTTCATGGCAGTGTTGGTGGCAGTTTACTGCTCTGGGTTCCATCCCAGTAAGACCTGGATAATCATGGTTGGAATTAAGAACTATTAAGTAAAGGGCAAGAAGAGGCTAAATCTAAACTATGCAATTAATATGGTAGGTGGGGAAGTGAAGACAATGGAAAGAGCAGATGAATGAAATAAGGTATAGGAAACATCAGCCAGTTGGTTTCCTACTGGGACAGATGTAATGGTGAATTGACATTCTTTTATATTTTTGGTTGTGAGCCTAGCCTTTAACAGCTGAGCCATCTCTCCAGCCCTTGACATTCTTTTAGAAATTGCAAAATTTTATTACCATTATTCCATAATAATGAGAAGAGGATGTGTACTATTCCTACCTCACCAATAGCCAGAGGGAATGGGGTTTTCGTGCTGATCTGGGCAACTTTAGAAGCCATGGTCTTGCCACAATGTACAGAGCCTCCTCTGCATAAACACGAGCAAATCCTTTTTCTTCTTTTAGGGTGGGGAACAAAGTAGCATCATGAGAGCCTTCATCACCCCAGCCTCATGCAAATATCTGGCTTTCCCAAGTCTCCACTGTAGTCAGTAAGCCTATGGGTGCTTGTAGATGTCCGATTGCCAGTGGGAGCAGGGTCTGGGAGTGGAGACTGACTGGTGTCTGCTTGCCCTCCTAGGAGCTGAGGTGACATACATGAACATGACTGCCTACAACAAGGGCCGGCTGCAATCGTCCTTCTGGATTGTGGACAAGCAGCACGTGTACATCGGCAGCGCGGGTTTGGACTGGCGGTCCCTTGGACAGGTAATCGTCCCATCATCTCTAAACTTAACAGCTGTGGCCATCAATATGCCTGCCTCCGGAGAGCACTCAGACACCTATGGCTTTTTTTTAAAATTTGGTATGCCAAGGACAGCACCAAGGGGCTAGGAATTCTCTGTGGCACATGGAAAAGCTGGCATCAGGTGGGATAACTGGAATTGGGAGATCGTATTAGTATGGTCTGCTTTGCCTATGTAGCTGTGTGCCTCTCAGATGCCACTCTTTCCTCTGTCTTCTTAAACCACTCTCTCTCCTGCCCACTCTCTCCACCTGGCTCTCATTTTGTGTAGTGAGACAGGAAAGCATGCTCGGCTACAGAACTGGCAAGCCTGTTCAGGTACAGAACAGACAAGACACTAAGGTATAGACGAAATGAGCAGCGTGCAAAAAACAAGCCAGCAACCCAACTGTTTTCCTCCGCACTGAAGAGATGGCATACAGCTAAAAGAAAACTTACCAGGTTTGTTATTGCTACATTAAGGAGGAGGTGAAGAGAAGACACCATCTGGAAAGCAGGAGGGCTTTAGGACTCTGTCACATGACCATTTACCACCCCTGTAGCTTCCCTGTACCAACTGCCACTCACCCAGGACTTCTTTCTCATTTGCATCTAGCCCTTCCTCCTCTTCTCCACACCTGAGCACAAACACTGCCTCCTGCCTGACCCATCTTTCCCACACCACCCTCAGTTTGGGTGCCACGTTACTGTATGTGAGGGGACAAATAAAGAAACTACCAACATGGCTGGTTCATGATTGGGGAAGGTTTTTGCTGTGCATCAGCGACAGAAAGTATCTGAAGGCATCTGGAAGAGTCCAGAGTAGAGAAAAAAACAGAAGAGGACTGGACATGGCTGGGGTTATCTGTGTGAGAATGGAGAGTAGGGGGGAGAGCCCAGTGGAGATAGCAAGGAAGGGAAATGGTGAGAATAGCGAGGGTGGGGTAAAAACCTTGCCGATGAAGAAAGCAGGACCTGAGGTTAGAAGGGCCAGGAAGCAGGTGTGGCAGCTTTGAATGTATAGGTGGTACCTATGAATAGGAACAGAGGGAGCCTGGAGGCAGGCATGAACTTTGATATACTGATAGGTGCTACAGAAATATGTCAGTGAAGAGCCATGTGTCCCTTTTAAGCATAGGCAAGGGACACATAGCTTTCGGTAGAGGGCAACCTGGTTCACAGGTTCCCGAAGAACCATGGCTGTTATCTAACAGCCAGACATCCTTCTATAGCTTGAGTTGAGCCTAGACTGACATTTCTGGGCTCTTCCTAACCCTAACAGATACTTTGCACTACGTCATCATCATTGAGTGTTCCTCTTAAACAAAATGAACCTTCCAAGAGTCAAGTTCAGCTTAGGCCATCAACTTTCCATTCTGTGAAGGTTTCTAGGGAAATCCACTATTGCTAATAATGACCTTCTTTAATCTATGCCAAGTGAAAGAAATGAAAGAGCTGTTCTTTCAGCTCCCATGCGTTGTGGGCCTTCTCTGCCTGGCTTCTAGCTAAGCACAGGAAGCTTGTAAATAATTCTGCCGTCTCCTCATTCTACAACGAAAAAGACTCCATAGGTCAGCTTGAGGTCATGTGACCTTCTAGGAGCTGGTGAAGTTGAAATTCAAACCTACCCTTTAATGCTGAACTTTTCACTTTTATTTGACCTTCAATTTCTAAAATTAAGCTACACTTAGCAATATAATAATAATAATAATTTTTCCATTACTTTGTTGTGGTGAGAAAAATCAGCAACACAATTCTTTCCAAAGTCCTGTTCACTTCCAACCAATAGCAAGGCCTTGGTGATGTGATGTGGTGGCCATGGAATGACATCTAACTGTAACTCATGACTGAAGTTCTGCAATCTCCCTCCATCCCTGGGTTGAATTTCAAAGACCAGGAGGGTGTGTGTGTGTGTGTGTGTGTGTGTGTGTGTGTGTGTTTACTTCTGTATTCCTCACCTCCTATTGTTCCTTTAAGGACTCCTTAGGTTTCCTGTCCACATGGAGTCCTTAGGGAAGAAAGAGAACACCCCTCCATCCTTCCCTCTTCCTGAGCATCTCCAGACCCCAGGGAGGAACAGAAAACTGCAGCAGGAACAAAGGGAACAAAAGGCCAGCCAGAGAGGGAGGCTGAAAAGCAAGCTCACAGCAGTCTCCAAATGCTCTGGAGGCGGGAAGCTGAAAAGGGGGAAGCTGGGGAGGGAAATATGAAAATCAGGCCTTTAGAAAAAGTTACATGTATAATCTTTGAACAAACCTTCTTAGCTCGGAGTTGAAAGGTGGGATTCAATAGGTCCATTGACATCAAGAACCTGGCAAGTCTGGAGAAGAGAGAGATTAAAAAAGCATTCTTTAATGCTGTTGCAACAAACAAGAATAGGGTGATTTAAACCCTGAGCATGAACACATTTTCATCTTAGCCACTTTTTTTTTTTTTTTTTTTTTTGTGAAAGGAATTAAAAGGTACGTGTGTAGATAAGTCAGCTTTTGGACAGGGGAAGGTGGGAACAGTGAAAGCTGGGCCCCAGTGAGGAAGATCCCAAAACTTAAGCAACCTGCCCAGACATTCTGCAGCATGGGCAGAGAACCACGTGACCTGCCCGGACTTTCTGCTGTGTGGGCAGAGAATCACTCGACCTATCCATACCTTCTAAAGTGTGGGCAGGGAACCACACGACTTACTCAGACCTTCTGCAGCGTGGGCAGGGAACCATGTGACCTACACAGACCTTCTGCAGCATAGGCAGAGAACCACATGACCTAACTAGACTTTATACAGCATGGGCAGGGAACCATGTGGCCAGCCCAGGATCTATGTGATAGGTCGGATTTTAAGTTTTTAGTCTCGGAGCTGGAAATGTATCTAACAGTGACTCATTTTTTAAGGTGTATGTTGTGGCATGTTATTTCAAGGATGTGGCCTTGGTCATTGTTGGGGAACAAACTTACACTTAAGCTTGAGAAAGTATAGGTTTTCTTTAAAAGTCTCTTCACTGTGGGATTCCACAGAGCCTGTGATATGCAAATGTACTCTGAGAGGGTGGGAAGGATGCAGCACTCACTCATCACCCCTGGTTGACTCTGAAACACTCTTCATGATGGATTTTTCTAGATCCTTGGGGCCTATGCATAGGGACATTGAGGCAGGATCCAGCTTTGGAGGCTGCTAGGTCATTTACCTCTGACCTACAGAGAGCTGACCTCTGTAACTGAATGGGGTTTTATAGCCCCAAATTCCAGCAACTAAAAATCAAAAATAGTCATTAAAAATCACTTTTAAATTGGTTATAAGGAGATTTCTCCCCTCGTCATTATTCCATAAATAGCACAGCATAGCGCCAGCTACCTATCCAGCCTTTCCAGAGCATTCTCTGTGCACTGAGGATTGCTAGTAAACTCCAGAAGAATAGGGGTGGACTGTGTAAACACTGTGGCATTTCATGCGAGGGACCTGAACATCTGTGGGCTCTCGTATCTCACAAGAACTCACCTCTCCTCTTAGTTCTGCCTCTGCAGAACTCTGACTGATAGAGATGGTGAATAAGAACTGGAAGAAAGATTGGATGGGAGAGAGCTGGCAGAGTGGTGTCCCTGAGACTAGTGGGCTGTGAGGGACGGCCAGAGTGAGCAGGTGGCACGGTTCCCAGCACCTGGAACTGGGCCACTAGGAGAGGACAACACTGTCAACAAAGACAGTCTGTCATCAGAGGGTAGTCCTGATGTCCAGTGGACTGCTGGAAAAGAAAAAAAAAAACAGTAAGGAGATGGACCGGTGCGGTTGTTTATAGTGGGAACACTTACTGACCCTAAAGATGCTGTTGTCTCCAGCAATGATCATTTGATGGACATTGACATAAGTCACAGTCCTTCACCAAGTCCCATCACTGTTTTCGGATGTCCCTGTGGCCTGGAATTAATGAAAAAGTCACTGAGACCTAGCCAGTCTCTGAGCTGCTCTTCTGTGCATTTCACAGTGTGTGAGTGTGTAGTGTGTATGTGTATATGTGTATGAGTATGTAGTGTGTATGTGTAGTGTCAGAGGACAGAGGTCAGCCGCAAGTGTTGTTTGTTAGAATGGCATCCACCAGCACCAACCACCCCCTGGAGACAAGGTCTCCCATTTTTATCTGGATGATAAAATTTGCCAGTTAGACTAGTCCTGAGAATCCACCTATTTCTGCCTTCCCTGCGCTGGGATTACAAGCACGTGCTACCATGGCTGGCTTTTTATAAAGCAGATTCTGAATGATTAGAGATGGCACTGGGGTCCTTCGTGACTACACAGCAAGCAATTCACTGACTGCTCCATCTTCCCAGCCCTTGAGTCTGCTTTCTTCCCTGTTTGTACTCATTCAAAGAGAAAGTCAGAGGCAGAGTGCTAAAGCCCCATTGAGTTTGCAGTGGGCAAGAGTCATGGTGCAGGCAGCTCTGCCTTTCCTATTTGGTGCTAGCGCTGAGCTGATGTTTTTCTTAAAATTTACAGGCTTCGGAGTGTACTAGGGAGGGGGACTTGATCGGGGGAGGGGGAGGGAAATGGGAGGAGGGAGCGGGGAGGAGGCAGAAATTTTAATAAATAAATAAATTTAAAAAAATAAAGAGTACATTTCAATTCATAAAAAAAAAATTTACAGGCTTCTGGAGACATGCTTTAGCTCCAAGGGAAGGGGTGCACCTGCAATTTGGGGAACTAGTTATCAAGACCAAAATGTAAATGAAAAGGCAAAAGGCAATTCAACTGCAAATACAGCAGGGAATAATTAATAGTCCTTAGAAAGCATTTAACAAAGGAAAGCAAATAATTAACTCTTCTTTATTGGTTTAGAACTTACCTGTACAGCTCAGAAAGGCCGGTTTTTTTTTTTTTTTGTTTGCAGGTACATTGTAAAGTGAATGAGGAGGTGGAAGTCCCTGCTTTTAATACAATATATGTATTAGGAGACTGTTTTCAATAACAAAGGCATGCAATTTTTCTGCAATTTCTATAGTGGCAATTCTGAAAGTAATATTATTCAAAGCACCATAAATAAATCTTTTCTTCTCATCTCCTATGGGAACCATTCTTACAAAGTCACTGAATTGTCTCCCGCCTACGTTTTTGTGGTGACACAGGGAACAAGAGATCATTTTTGCCTTTCTCCTGCCTTCCTTGCAAAAGCAACAGTCAGAGCATCATTTCTGAGTCAAATTTATTTCTGAGCTTGTCTTCAGTGTCATGTCCACCTTCACTTTCTCCATCTGTCCTAAATAGCAGGTCACCTGAGGTCTCCTAATAGGACTTGTCTTGAGATGTCTGTCCTGGTCATTTTTTTTAAAAAATTATGTTGTTCACTATTATTTTGTGTGGGGTGGATCATGTGTGCCATGGTGTGTGTGTGTGTGTATATGTGTGTGTGTGCATCTATCTGTCCAGGTCAGAGGTCAACTTCATGTGATCAGTTCTCTTCTTCCATCTTTCATGGGTTCCTGGGATGGATCTCAGTTCCTTGGGCTCAAGCTGTGAGGCAGCAAGAACCTTTACCTGCAGGGCCATCTTGTTGCCCCTTGATCATTTTTCCCCTAGATACATTCCACTGGGTTAAAGGTTCTGCTACATTATGATTCCCTTGAGTTGTTCTGCCTCTCATCAACCAAGCTCTGGCCTGTTGCTGGGTTTCCCACTCACCAGTCTCACTGTTCACATTGGTTGTTTCCTAAGCTGTCGTTCTGCAGTGAAACGCAGAGGTTGATGCCAGAATGGAATCTGACGTCTTTTTCTTGTTCTTGTAACTCTATGGCCCTGGGCGAGTTGTACCACCTCCTTGAGTTTTGGTTTTATCATCTCTACAGCTGAGCTAACAATAATGCTCTATGAAGTTGCTAGGGAACCGAATGAGTTTTTCCTGGCAGCACACCTGAAGCAGGAGGACTGTCAATAAACTGTGGTCCTTGAGCAGATGCCAAGGAAACAGAGTTGTCTAGGCCAAAAAGGGATGTCGGTATTAATGCCTGTTTCATGTCACCAATGATGGTGCCACTGATCTCTCTCACAAACACAACGGCCTTTTTAACATCATAATATGGGGATCAGTGGAACCATAGGGGCGTGACCCACTGTGAGTCACTGAAGGCTTTAATGTCCTGCCAGAGAGCTTTGTTTTTGAGTTAGTATCAAAGGCAATGCCCAGATGATTAAGCAAAGTGAAACAAATAGAGAAAATAGAGCTGAAGCCAGAGTTTGGGGAAAGTAGACTTGGGTTTTCACACAAGTTAGGCCAGTGCTCACAGGAAGCTGAGGGGGAGTGTGGTCGCAATAGAGGAAAGTTTCAAGTGGGCTCTGGATGTCGAGGGTGTGTTGTATACACATTGTTGTTGTTATGTCGGAAGCAAAGCCAGAAGCAAAGGAAAAGAGAAGTCACTGCTCAGGCTCAACACACTGGAGCTGATTGCTAAAAACAATGGCTCCTGGCAAGGACTGTGGCAGCCAGTAGAGCCCTGACTGGCTGCTGCCGGTTGTAGGTCAGAGTTCCAACTTTACATGTGGCCTGGCTGTCTTCCAGCTATCTATTCAAGATCAGAGGATGGGTGACAACGGCCTCTTAAGTGCTCACCCCACCTACTGTCTCCCTATAAATTGGTTTTTCGGTCCCTGGGTATGCAGGAGCCCATACTGAGAGCCACCATTCCCCTGAATGTGCTTATTGACATGAAATCCCTGTGTCCCCTCAGTGCCTGGTACATTGATGTGGGAGGTGATGTATGCTGTGAATATGTCTTATTGCTATTGGTTAATAAAGAAGCTGCTTTCAGCCTATGACTTAACAGAGTAAAATCAGGC
>NC_022013.1:88167332-88191897 GCF_000317375.1 Microtus ochrogaster
AGGCAGAGTCAGGAAAAATCTATGTAGCAGCCTGCAGGAGACAGACACCTCCACCGGAGCACACAGGAACCTAGCTAGTAAGCCACAGCCACATGGCATTATACAGATTAATAGAAATGGGTTAATTTAAAACATAAGAGTTAGCCAGAAATATGCGTAAGCTATTGGCCAAACAATATTGCAAATAATATCGTTTCTTTGTGATTATTTCAAGTCAGGGCAGTCAGGAAATGAACTAATGGCCTTTGCCAGCAGCACATACTGAATGTTAAAATATGTTACTGGATGCATGCATGCCTTAACAAAAATAATTCAGTAAGGCTTAGAGCAGAGAACTGAATTAAGATTTGAAATTTCAGGGGGAAAAATGATTTCCATCAGTAGAAACAAGAATCTTGTGACATACATATTTAAAAAAAAAAAAACTATCCAGTATTGGCAGAATAAGCTTGTAGGAGGTGAACTCCAGAACACCCACATCCCTGGAATTCATTGGAGGGACAGTAAATGGTTCAGTATGCCTGGGCTTTTGACCGAAGGATAGTCAGAGTAGCCCTGGCTTCCTCATCCAAACTTACGAGTTCAATAAATGTGAGCTAACATCATCATCTTCATCATCATTATCACACTCCTGTCAGCAAGAATTTAGAATGCCACCATTTCCCTATCCTTTCCTACACAGTTGTTTAAAGATTGTTTAATGTTCTGATATGAAGTCTTAATCTTTAAGTTACATAGGTATTATAGGTCAATAATCATTAATGTTTGCTATACTTTTAGTCAGACTAATTAGGTTCTTTAGATGCATAGAGATTGTATTCTGTATAGATAGGTTATCTTCAACCTCTTCAAAGATCTATAGAACATGGCATTTGAAAAACTTAGGATTCTGTTGACATGAGACATGATTGCTCCTGGCAGCACCAATCTATTCCTGAGTGTTGAACACCAAAGACTTGGAGTTTGTTTTTTTTTCTTGGCACAACTGGCTTTTGGGCAAGGAACTGCTCATGCCTCAACCACTGACCAAGTGCACAATGTCCAGACTAGACAAGAAGGATACAAAAAAAAAACAACTGCCAAACCTTTCCCAGACAGGGTTAGACAGTTCTGAACATGTTTCTTGCCTCTGAAAATGATCTGTCAGTTTTTCTAGGCTTTAGCCAAAGTTGGTTGCCTCAACAAGGCAAATGAGAATTTGGGTGATTGCTCAGGCAGCCAGTAATCTCTGCCGTCTACTACACAGTTCAGAAACTGCTTGATTGCACTTCCTGCCTATTCAAGTAATATTATCTCCCTTCTCAGGCCCTCAATGAAGTTGAAGATTAGATAGTCATAGTTACTGTCCTCTTATGATCTAGCCAAGACATTTCCAATACAAGACTTAGATAGGATAGAATGTTTATTAAAATGTTAGGATATGTTCCTTACTTAATACAGTTTATGCTGGTTGTAATTCTAACTTTATACTTGATATCTGTTCCTAGTGTACATAGTTTGTATTAGGTTTGGAACTCTCTTATTTAACAAAAGGGGGAGGTGCTGTGGGAGTTCCTTCAGCCAATAGCCTTTAAGATACCAACCCACTTGGGCATGGTCTCTTATACTATAAATGCAGCTGAAAAGCATTCACTCACGCTCTCTTGTGTCTGGCTGCTAAATTTGGTTCCTATTCGCCTTTCATGCAGAGTACTGTAATCTGTGAGTCCACCACTAAATAAATAACCCTTCATTATGTATAAGTCTAAACTACTGTAGGATTATTTTGTAACTTCTATCAAATGTGCTCATTGCTCTTGGTGACAAAGCAGTGACCTTCCCTCAAAGTCAGTTTAGTACCCAGTATCAATTTGGTAACATTTGTGACATGGCTTTCATAACGGGTGAGAATATTCCTCATGAAAATAACACTAAAAAGCCCACATCAACATTTGGAGGATTGGATGATGATTGTACTGTAACACTCTTAACTGCTGTAGCTTGTTGAACACACACACACACACACACACACACACACACACATTGCTTCTATTATCAAAAGTTTTTTAAAAATGTTTCACTGAGTTTTTTTGAAGGCTTAGGCAAGGCATCTGTTTTTAAAAACCTATATTATCAATGATTCACTCAGGTTAATTTTATGGCCCATTTTTCTTACTTTCTGGATTTCATATGTTAATTGGAAAAATTCTTATTCTTGATACAAAATTCTACATTCACAAAACAGCTAGAAAGCTCGGTCTTCAGAACAATGAGCTCTCAGTGCCTCTGGGAAGTTTCTGACTTTGAAAGCTAACTAGCCCGGCATATTTGATAATTAGCGAGAGACCCTGTCTCAAACAAGATGAAAGGTGAGGGTTATAACCAAGTGTCCTCCACATATGTGCACTGCTCTGTGCAGATGGGGCTTAAAAACTAGTCCACACACAGCTGACAACTTCTCCCATCCACCCTAGAAACATTACATACTTTGAATGTATCCCATATATAGGAAGCATATTTACATGATACGATTTGAAATGTCAGTTAATTTAAATTCAATATGTTAATTCCATACAGCATAATAGACATTCAGAATGTATGTCTACATGTATGTGTTTGTACATATGAGTGTCTGTGAATACACATGTTGTGTCAATCCAGGACTGTACTTGTCAAAAAGAAACCCAAGGCCCTGATTTTTTGGTAAGAGATTATCATCAAATACTTTTTGAATCTCCTGGATCTCTAAATAATAAGTGTTCTTCACCTTGATAAGTGCTCCCAAAGGCCTGTGTGCTAAAGACTTAGTCTCTAGCCAGCTGTTAAGACATGGTGGAACACAGAGGCAGCCAGGCCTGGTGGAAGGCAGAAGGTCACGGCACATATATTTGAAGGAAATTTTGGGGCTGCACCTCCTGCTTGCTACCCTTTGCTTCCCAGGTGCCTCGAGCATCTTGTTCCACCATCTGCTCCCCACCATCAGAAGCCCATCACAGGAGAACCCCGGGGCAGTGGGGCCAACACACCACCCACTGAAGCCATTAGTCAAAACTACACTTACTTCCCCCAAGTTAGTAATGTAGGAAATTTTGTCACAGTGACAAGAAGCTGAGTAGCTTCCACATAAGGCTGACCTAGACTTGAGCCTACAGGTCATCAGTGAAAAGTGGAATTCAGGTCACCTGCCTCAGCCTTGGGGCATCGCTGCTGATCCCTATAGACTACTGGCAATGACTGAAGACAAGACCCCAAGGGAGGCCTTGCCCTGCTTTCACCATATAGAAACTAAGGCATGGGATGTTCCTAATAGTCTTACTAATACATAGTCGATGGTTTTACTTACCTTTTAGTGAGGATTTTTTTAAATGTAGGGATTAGGAAACTTTATTAAGGTGCTTCTGTCGAGGTAACACTTTGACTAAACATATAACAATATAAGTCAAACCATTTTCCCAATCTGCTGTCCGTTGCTTTCTGCCTTGGCCTATCTGGTTTTTCTTTATTTCTGTCTGTCCACCCCCCTTTGAGATTTCCATCATGCCCCTTCCTCTTAGTCTTCTCACCTCAGGTCCCTTGGGTTTCAGACCATATTTGGGGTTGCATTGATTAACTGTTGTTTTCTAATATTTAGTTATCAATTTTTCGAATTAACTCCTTGACTAACGCTCGAATAACATGATGACAATTCCTGGCATTCCATGGTCTTCTCAGTGGAATAGTTCAGCTTCCCAAATCCCTGTGACAGCCTTCTAGAGTAAACCTGAGTGTATCTCTTAAGTGTACCTGAGGTGTTTTACCTCAGGAAGACTCCTCCTTGAGCTATAGACACACATACACGGAGCAGGCTGGGAAGTCTACCCGAGGTCCTTCTCAAAGGGTAGAATTGCCTGCCAGAGTCTCAGGGATTCTTCTCAAACAGATGGAAATGGCAACCTTTAGATGCTTTTGTTTTCAAGTTATTTTTAGTTAGTATTGTCATTCTTGTGGTGTTTGCATGCAACACTAGAAAAAAAAATAAGAGGGATTGCTAAAGGAAAGACATGGCTCACTGTTTCAAACACAGAAACAAAAACAGGCAGAACTAAAAGATAGGAGAACGGCCTGGGTGACATTTTCTAAGAAAAAGAAAACCATTCATTGGAACTTGTCTCTCTTCCTAATTATACCAGAACTCTTCCAGACAGTACCCTCCAACAGTGACAAGCATCTGTCGCACAAAATTGACAGGGGGTTAATTTCTGCCTGAGCATTTTGTTCCTGAATTTCTCTTAAACATCTCCCTCAGTGTCAATCCCAAGTCTTCTTCCATGCCTCTGATTAAGGTCTGGGGATGCATGTTCTCACAGACTCCAGGAAAACAATAGCAATTCACACTATGGCATGTGTAAGCATCCCATGGTCACTTCATCAGGAAATTGAGGATGTTGGCCCAAAAGTCTAGGCATTTCCAGAGCTACCCAACCTAGTCAGGGGTACAATGGGGTGTTGATACTTAACTAGAACCATATTAATCTTTCATGGGGAAATGTAGCATCGGATCCTTCAGGTTCAAGCTCACCACAAATACGCAGAGGAGGTAGCTATGGTTGCATACCTGAGGTTTCTCTAAGTAGTTCCACAGCTTGGCAGCTCCATGGAAGGTAAAATGTAGATAAGATGCTATTACAGCAAATAACAATAGCTACATTCGTGGATTTTTGTATAATTCCTTCAACATTCATTTATCTGACCCTTTAAAAGCCTATGACAGCAACAAGAGCCTTTGTTACAGTCCTAGAATGGCAGACATTGTGCTGACGATCAGATGCTAACTGGCTAACCCAAAGACGAGATGCCAAGAAGTGACGACACCATGGCAACCACTCTGGTCTCCAGCATGGAAAATGAGTGGCAGTAGCCTAGTGAGAGGCACTTAGACTACGGGCTTACTGCTCTGGCTTTTAGGTAAAGAGTAAGCAAGGAAGCAGATGCTCCTAATTCCAGAAGCAGTAAATCTGTGAAGCAGTGGCCCCAGCTCTGTGTCATTTGCAAAATGAGATCCTCGGGAAAGAGCCTGTTCTAATATGGCCTACCTTATCCAGGGGATGTTCTGTCTCCCTAAAAGACTCAGGAAGGCCTGTGCAATGGTGATGTCAGTCAATTAAATGAGGAATCTGGGTAGCAGGGGCAATTTGAGACATTTGAATTTTAAGCTACCTATATGAAAGTCAAGAAGTAATGTCATCTAAGCAGTTAAGTGACAACCTTAGAGATGAAGGGGAGATATATAGTACTGTGCAAGTCTGCTGGCCTCGCCTCCTGGCAGAGCACGGTGGCCTGTCCACCTGCCAGCTTCCTATCTCCTCACACCTTCTAGTCGACTCTGTAAAGGTACCCGCAGGCAGGCGTGGGTCTCTCTTCTCTTGATCACTCTTTCCTTTTCCCTATGTTTCTGTCCCTGGCTCTGCATCACACACACACACACACACACACACACACACACACACACACACACACACACCTTCACCTCATCCAGTCTATGTCTCATTTTCTTTTCCTCTTAAACTTTCTCTGGTTTGATTGTTTTTACTTTAATAAAGGGTGCAACCTGGGACCTAGCACATGCTTAACAAGCACCCTGCCAGTGACCTACATTTATCCTCTTTCTTTCTTGAGAACAGCATTAGAGACTGCCTTCTCTATGTTCCAGCTGTGAGTTTTGCTTCACGAGTTTCCCCCCATCATTCATCTTTTCCCAGCCTGCTTGCACCTCTCCTCTCCCCTTTCCCAAGTTTATTCCTTTCTTCACAGCCATTTTCTTCTTTCTTCCTTAAAATAAATATCCTTGCACTCTCTTGAACATGTAAGTAAATCATACTTTGTTTCTTATCCCTAACTATGAAAGTCAGGGAGCAAAATGCTTACAGCACCTACAAGGAAACTGTGGGCACAGCTCCTGCAGCCTGGTCATTGCTCGGGTCCTGGACTCTTGGTCAAAGCCCGGAGCAGCTCTCAGGTGGCAGCAGGCTGGTGATTTCATTAGTGCTGGTACATCCTATTCTGATCTGCCATCCCACACATCCCCCTATTGAGTGAGATGCCTTGTCCCCTCTTCACCTTCATTTACGGCTCACAGACTCCATATGAAGGCAGATTCAAAGCATTTCACAGAACCGCCTCTGATTAAATTCTGTGAAAGCCCAGCAGAGAATCAGGTCCGAGACTGTCTTGTGCATAACGTCAGGCACCATGGCTGTTGGACTTCTTCACACCGAAGAGCTTCCTCCCAGCTCTGTAAGGACAAACATCACTAGGCATCTTTGGTTTTTTAAGTTTTAAGTAAATATGTAGATATGTCCAACAGCAGGGCACAGGTTGAATGAAGGCTTGTAATAGGAAGTGCTCACATGGAGGTGATTAGGTTGTGGTCATGTGATGTATGATTCTAATTAGTCTTAATAATAAAAACCCAGAATCAGATATCAGGGTAAAAACTGAAAGATCAGAGAAGTAAAGGACAAGTCACAGTCACCTCTTCCCTCTCTGACTTCTCAGACCAAAGAGGGCCAAGCTCTTGCCTCCACCTTGCCTTATCACTTCCTCTCTCTGCCCAGTCTTATCACTTCCTGTCTGTCTGTACAGACCTCGGGACTTCTATGGTTAACTAGTGGCTAGCTCCACCCTCTGATCTCCAGGCAAGCTTTATTTGGGAGAACACAGACAAAATATCACAACAGTCATGTCTGAGAGCAGCTACCACCCATAATGGAACCCTGTTACTGGAACACAGAACAGGTTGTAGAGCAACAGTGGAAGACCAGATAGCCAATGCTGCCCCAAGAGACCCAGAATGGCTTCCTGGCAAGACAGGGTCTGATTCTTAAGTTGAATTCTCATGGCGTACCTCATTCTGCAGTTTCTACTTCAGGCACCTCTGACCTTGACCTCTTCCCCTTTCTCCCTTGTTCCCTACATTTCTTTCTTGCTCCCAGAGTTGGTTCTTCCTCCTCTTGCATTATGTATCCAGTGCTCCTCAGCACTCCTTCAGGCTGTCCCTCCTAACCTCCCCAGCTTGTTCACCCACCAATCTGGTGCTGTTATCCAATTTCATATTCCCACCCCATATTCCTCACTTGTCAACTTTGAAGAATGGATTGTTTCTTACCAGTGTCGCAGCCATTGTGACTTTTGTGAGAAAAAAAAAAACCCACTCAAGTTCTAATTAGGGGAGTTGAGAAGCCCTGAAGGGGCTCACAGCGGATTTTCTGGTAAACAGTTTCTGTCCTAGAATCTCTCTGTGGTCTAGTCAAGCCCTGGGCTCTTATCACCCTCCTGTCTAACTGAGGATGAGACAGGATTTGGGTTACGGCCATTCAGAAGATGGCTACAGTTTAATTCTTCCTCAGCCCCTCTACAGTTTAGCTCATCTCTGGCTCCCTGATCAAACATCAGTGCCTCAAATACCCCAAACAGTGACAACCCTAAGATGCTTACTAAGCATGTGAACGATAGGTAGGCATCCCTGCATAACATCTAAAGAGATTTTTAAAATTCTATTGCCTCTTTCTCTCTTTTTTGCTGCCGGCCTAGCACAGGCAATGTCAAACCAATGCAGTCTCTGCCCCTCTGCCTTCGTGTTCTGCCCCCTACAGATTAATGTTTTCACTTATGGAGAACATTTCTGTTTATTTGACCGTCTACCCAAGATCAGTGTTTGGAAATAATATACGACCAGCTTCAGCATTTCTATGTACTTAAGAGGTGCAAAATAATGGTCACATAAAACTCCCTTACTATAATTCAAACTGGACGTCTTAAGTAGTTACATAAGTAACATCTCTAAACTGCTACATGTGTGTAAATTGTGGAATATTCTGTGACCCAGGTCACAGTAACCAGCTGCTACTGGCACAGCAATGCAGTTGCTGGCCAGTCATTGCCTTCTGTGGCTCCCCTTGAGCCTTCAGTTCTGGAGGACCAGCAGTAGTACAGACAGACACCCTTCTGTCTGCAGCTTCCCCCGAGGCCCCTCAGTAGATCTTCTCTGTTCAGTGTTTGATGATCACACCAAGGCTTCAAACCCACTCCCATGCCACTGTCGTCTGGCAAGTCGTCCCTGTGCCCCTATTCCAGTTGGTAACCACACCCTCTACTTTGCCTTGACCTTGCAAATAAACGTGGACAGAATTGCTCATCTCTCCGCTTCCCTCACCACCACCCATCTCTGCATTTTGCTCTTTAGCCCCTTCCCTTCAAAGCTGAAGACATTTTTTCATTTCTCTCTCCCCTCTCCTTCCTAGTCCATACATACAACTCTTAAAGACAATGAAATTAAACCATGATTTATTCAGCACCCATCATGCTCTCTATATTCCAAATGTCAAGGATTCATTTTTTTTATATTGTTACTATTTTACATCCTGAAATTATCCAAAGCATTGACCGTGTGATTATAAATTTTCTGAAAAGTTATGAAGTCCTTTCAAATTACTCATTTGTTTAAATTGTTGTATAGGCTGTTATATTCTTTTATCTATCCTTTTATAGATTATTTGTACTAATACCAAACACATTTAACTCCATTTTTAGCTTGCAGTGTATTGAAAAAGCACAGCATACCCCAACATGTGCAGAATTTCACAGCGAACTTTGCTAACGATTGACAAACGTGTCCCAAGGCTTTAAAGTTTGGGCTCTTCCCTTCCTCTCCTCTCCCCCCTTTTCCTTCCTTCCTTGCCCATCTTGTGTCATCTGTTTTTTCCCTCTTCCCCCTCCTCTTTCTCCTCCCTCCCTCTTTATCTCCCCCTCCTCTTTCCCCTTCAGTCTCCTCTCCACCCCCCCACAGCACTCTGCTCTCTTGCTCTTCTTTTCTCTCTTCGGAGAACAGCTGTGGATGTACAGCAGGTTGTCGGTCAGAATGGCTAAAATCAAAAACACCAATGATAACCTTTGCTGGAGAGGTTGTGGAGACAGGGGTACACTCATCCATTGCTGGTGGGAATGCAAACTTGTGCATACATACAACTCTTAAGTGGTAGGAAGTCTTCAAGGTACCTCCCACAGATAGAACCACGTCGCTTATGTGTACACTGGAGTTCAGCATCAGCCATCTTCTCTGGGACTGATGATCCTTGTGTCCTGATGGCTTCTGGCTTCTTATCATCATTAATTCCAGTCTCTCCCCGCAGATCATATCTCTAATTTACTCCACCATCCAGCACTCAGACACTTCCAGGAACTCTCCTCACCCTGACATGCAACATTCTGCTTGGTTTCACTCCCATCCATCAACAGCTCTTCCAGTAATTTCTACGATCCCGCCCACTGACATTGACTGTTCTCTGAACAAGACTTAAACTCTCATCTCTCTGTCTTTGTTCCTGCTTGGTGCCATCTCTAATCCATTACATATTCAAAGAAGTAAAACAGCAAAACAGATTCAAAGATTAATTTATCAATCTAATAATTATTAATCTAAATTAAATTAAAATTATTAATTTAAAAGGGAAAGAAAACATTGCATGGAGGGGTGGTAAAAATGAATAGTACCATATTTACTTAAGACATGTGCAGGCTCAGGACATAGTGAAAGAAAAACTCAGTTTTCATAATTGTTTGTGTTGAAGGATATCTGAATGTAGAATAGCATTAATAGTGTGTATCTCAATTATCAGTGCATGTCTACAGATAACAACAAAAGTTAGTGTAGATTTGAATAGATCCAAGTTGCATGTGTTTATGTGTGTGCGTAAGCCAACCTCAGCATCTCAGTGACCTCTTGGTGTCATCATCCCTGAAGTACTAGCCATCTTTTTTTTTTTTTTTTTTTGAGGCAGAGTCACCAGAGTTCAGCTGTTTTATGCACAAAAAGCCCACAGTCATATCATCTTGCCTCTTTCACCTTCATCCTCATGGTTGGGGCATCACGTACACAGGGGGAAGAGGCTTCATCTTCCAGGAAGCAGACAGTAAGAAGGCTGTTAGTGCACAAAGCAGAGAACAAAGTGTCTCCTCAGAGTGACCTTACTACTTTACCTCCCAGGCTCCTAGACATATCTAACTGGGAAAAAGAGGTTATGATTCAACACTGAACCAGCCAACTCATCACGCTTACCTGGATACACCCGGAGAATTAGCCTGCAGAAAATTGCGAATCAGATGTAGTATTAGAAGGTTTTGTATGTGTAATTTTTATAGCAAAACAGAGAAAAGAGATTTTTGCTTAAAAATGTTAAGAAAAGAAACTACCAACCTGTCACGCTCTATCACAGCCTGTCATAAGGCCTCATTTTAATAAATTATTGTGGGGTGTTTTTTTTTTGCCTCAAGTAACATGTGGAAAGAGAATAGATTTTTAATGAGAATTCAAATTGCTTGTATGTCCATGACAAAAATTACAAACCTATAAAATAGGGGTTCTATTATCATATGAGCTTTTGTGGAAAGTTTATGGAAATTAAATGAGGAAATGTCAAGAACACTTAGTAATTTCTCAGTAGCTACTTCTCTTCCCCATGGGAGTTCACAAACTCTGGTATTTTTCTCATGCTTTCTCTATGTTACCTTCTATGGTAACTGCCGGTGTAAGCTGTAATTTCTCGGCTTCTTTTTATAAAGACAATGATATATTTTTTTTTTATCCCATAGAATACAAAATAGTCTCTAGCCCTCAATATATGACCAACGAATAGGTTAAGGCTGAGTTACTGTTTTATTAATTGAATTATCTGTTACAGGATAACTGCAAAGCAACTATATAGCTCTTCCCTCCATCCTTGGGGCTGCCGTGTGGGTAGTGAACTGGCACTGTCACCAGGCACCTATTTCTGGTTGATCCCTGGGAGCAGTGCTGACAGATGCTGGCTTCACAACACTCATCAGAGAGCCACAGGGGTCCTGCGTCTTCTGGAACACTGTCAACACCACAAGCTGGGAAGTTTTTTTTTTATTCTTTCCAAGAAACTTTTTTTAAAATGGGAAAAATAAAATCTCAAGTTAAATTTAAACCACCAGCCTTTAAAAATAATTACTCAAGTCACTTCTCTCTCCCTTTGTTTTGGTGACATAACGAGTATAAATGGAAAAGAGATGCTGCATTAAAGTTCTGTCTAGGAGACCGAGCGCCCCCGGAGAGCATGAGCCTGACTTTCTGACAGACAAACAGCTTCCTGTCTGTAATCGCTTTAAGCTGCAGGCAAGCCTGGTGGTGCTTTCTTTTTGTATCTGGCCTTCTAGAAAATAGCCCTCAAATCAAAATTATAAAAAGAATATATATTAGTCACCATTTTTAATGTCCCTCAGAAGAACATATGTGTGTAATCATTCTCTTCTAGAAGTTTCTAGTTGGATGCATTGATAATTAGTTTTTACCAAGTTTCCCTCTCCCTTACTCTCTAGCCTCATAGCTTTGGAAGCCCTGGGCCTGTTGTAGGTTCTCATTGCATTGAGAGATAAAGCATTGCTTGGGTCGATAGCAGTGTGAACTGATTGGCTGTCATTAGGCACCCCAGAATGTGTTCACCTGTTTCAGAAATACATTGTAATGAATGTATGTGTGCCTGCTTGGGTTCCATATGACATAAACATAGACAATACAGTCTTTATCAGACATCACCACCCAAGTCTTCAACTCATTGTTTCAGGAGAGGGGTTCTAAGACAAGCTACCGTGCTTAGGAATCCAGCCATAAGTTATCGAAGGACAAGTGGGAACTGGGGACAGAAGTCTTTGGATTGCTTGGCAGTCCTGGTGGTCCACCCCAGACCTAATTCTGACACCTCAAGAGTGTGTTTCCCTGCCCCACACAAGAACATCCTTGTCTTCCATGCCCAACCTACCCTGTCTTAACTCTCCACTTTTCTCTGCTAGAGCAGTAAATGACGAGCGCCATCAATGGAGAGTGATGAGTTTGAAATTTCAGTCTTCAAAATTCTTTTACTCCTCAAAGTATAATGTACGGATGTCCCAAACTGCATGCTTAGGCACCCTAGGACATCGCAACAGATCCACAGAAATGCTGTGAGCTATTTAAAATCTCTAAAGCAAATACTGTAGATGGATGTGGTAAAGTAATCCCGCACTAGCTCAGATTTGAGTATAATAAAGGGTTCTTTATTTAGGGGTAGACACACAGATCAAAAGTCCATACACAAGCAGGGAACAGGAACCAGATTCAGAAGGAGAGAGAGAGAGAGAAAGAGAGAGAGAGAGAGGCTACTCAAGCTCTGTGTTTGCATTTAGAGTACAAGAGACCACACCCAAGTGGGCTGGTATCTTACAGGCTATTGGCTGAAGGCAGTCCCACAGCAAAGTACAGAAATAATTATTGCTGTATTTGATCACCCTGGAATTCTTGAAGTAATTTCACCACCTTAGTTGCCTCAATAAAGCATCACATCAACCATTGTTGGTAAAAATTACAATCTTCACTTTCACCACTGAGTAAAGATTTAACATAGTCTACCCTGAAAAGCACGCAGTAGGCCAGACTGTTCTAGAAAACACTTTCTCAGTATTGATCAGAATCATCAGTAGCCAAACAAAACACTAACATTTCAAGCTTGGTCTTGAGAGAAGCAATTATCCGTAAATTGCAAAAGCAGGTGAGATGGGACTGCAGGTGGCCTGGAAAGCTAAGAGTTAAACTTGACATTTACCATTTAGGACAGTAGTTGTCATCCTATGGGTTGTGACCCCTTCGAGGGTCCAACAATCCTTTCACAGGGGTCGCCTAAGACCATCAGAAAACATAGATATTTACATTATGTTTTACAACAGTAGCAAAGTTAAGATGTAGCAACAAAAATAATTTTACGATTCATGACCACCACAACATGAAGAGCTGTATTAAAGGCTCACAGCATTAGGAAGGTTGAGAACCACTATTTTAAGGCCATGGAAGGCCATTCATGATATTTGATATTGACTTTCTGAATGGCATATTTTGAGAGCTGGCGTTAAAAACAGTGTGATGAGGATCGGCTGTCATTGATGCTTTAAAACCCTTCATTTTGAAGCCTCTTTAAGAATAGTGTTGGACCCAGTGGTAGAAGATACCTGCTCCCTGCAGCAGCGAGGCTATTCAACAGACTCAAAAGACTCATGCAGGCCATTTTACATTTTCTGCATATTAAAAGGAATTTAAATAATTAAGTCAGCAAGATAGCTCTGAGGGTAAAAGCACTGGATCCACAAGCCTGACATCCTGAGTTTGATCCCTACAGTTCACATAATGATGGGAGGAGAAAGCCAACTCCTCCAAGTTGTTTTCTGAGCTCCACACATGCAACAGAGCACACAGGGCCCCCAACTGCAGCCACAACACACACATTAATAGTAATACAATTTAAGGTTAAGAGTAATATCTAACCCAGGACACCAAAAATATTAGCATTTTAGATGTAATCAATATGGAATAGTTTATCTGACTTTTTTTTTTTACTCTAAATCCAGTGTGCATTTATACTTTAAGTATCTCTTGGCTCAGACTAGGCCCATTTTAAGTGTTTGGTAGCTACTTGCTGCAACATGAGAAAGCAGCGCTAGAGCTGGGCTCTGTAAGTGTGATCTACATGCCACCACCATAATGGTGCTGTTGAGAACATCTGAAAAATGCAAAATTCTCACATCTGTCTCTTTCCGACCTGTTGAACTTCATCTAGATTTTAATGATGTTGTTCAGGTGTATATATTAAAGTTTGAGAATCACCTTCTTCTAGAGCAGAGGTTCTCAACCTTCCTAATGCTGTTACGAATCATGATACAAATATCTATATTTTCCAGTGGTCTTAGGCAACCCCCGTGAGAGGGTTGAAAACCACTGTTCTAGAACAATCTGTCTCAATGTGGTCCTTGGACCAGCAACAGCTCTATGCACTAGTAAGTTCTCAAAGCCACAGCACAGGCTTACTGAACAGAATCCATGAGGCCAGAACTCTGAATTCTAACGACCCTACCAGGTAACTCTATTATATCACTATTCTGGGCTGGAGAGATGGCTCAGTGGTTAAAAGCCTTAGCTATTCTTCCAGAGAACCTGGATTCAATTCCCAGCACCCCACGCAGCAGTTCACAACCATCTCTAACATCAGTTCTGGGAGATCCAGTGGCCTCTCTGCACTCTATGGGCATCAGGTACACACATGGTACACAGATATAAATGCAGATAAAGCATCCATATACATAAAATAAATAAGTTTTTAAAATTCTTTTTAAAGAGTCACTATTCTTGCATGAAGCTAGAGTTCGCCCATGGGCCTTATGTTTCAAGATAGCTTGATTCTTCATAATAAATTGCATTTCTTAGAGAACACATGGAAGATTACATTTATTAGAGAACGAAAGACTAGCTGGGGAGGGAGCACCAGCTGGTGGGAAGGAAGAGCAAAGGGAGAGGAGAAGGAGGTGAAGATAAAGTAGAAGGACACATATAGATGAAGGTGCCATGGTGAAACCCATTACTTCATCTGCTAATCTTTAATCTTTAGTCAACTTTTAATTTGACAGAGAGACAAGTATAGGTTCTCACTGTTTTTACCGAGGCACATGTATTTTCACTGATTTCACAGAGAGAGGAATAAAAGTGAGTAATCGTACGTCTATCAGCTCATCAGTAGAGATGTATAAACTACTGATACCATTTCCCATGAGAATTTCTTGCCCATCTACAGCAAAAGTTACCCTTTGCTCAGCATCTCCATGTCTTGGGTCCCATATTTGATATTTTGCGTATTTTTCCGCTGAACCCCCTTTCCATTTCTTTGCATGGCAGGCAGGAGCACCACACCTCTCCAGGTAAGGCCCTGGAGCTGCCCAAGGTCAGTCTGATGCTCAGGCCCATGTGTACATAGCACTTATGCCCTGCCTCAGTCCTTCCCTGTTTAAATCATTTAAACTGAAAGTCACAGTGTTTGAGGTTCCAGTGAGTGTGCACTACATGCCCATGACGTTTAAAACGCTAATAAAAGCTCTCAGGTTAACTGTATGAGCTGCTTCCCTATCCCCACCCATTATTCTGACTGTGCTAGGTAGAACCACTTCTGGTTGGAACCCATAGCTTAGCACCACCCAGCACAGGAAACAGATGATCTTGGGGGCAATACCTCATGAACTGTGTTCACGGTGGGAGAGCAATGGGGATGGCATGAGATGGTAAAAATGGGCAGAAGGCATCCAGTCCTCGGCGGGTTAAGAAAGATTGCTTAATCACAGACTTTATTTCAAATTGATGGTTCAAGGTAAATGAGGATTTTTTTCAGTTTTAACGTTTTTAATTTCCCTGCGGATAAGCATCCTCCTATTGTCCTAGCCGAGGCAAGCTGCTATGCTCTGCCCTCTTCATTCCCTGCTCTCCTGCTTCCTTACAGATAACCATGGAGGTGGGGTGGGGATGCTTAAGGTCTTTCTTGATGTATTCCCCGAATATGAAATGTTCTGCTGATGGGCTGTATGAAATCAATTCTAAACCAGGGATGGTGGCTCACACCTGTAATCCTAGCATTAGGGAAAGAGGCAGGAGGGCCAGGAGTCCCAGGACATTGTCACCTGCCATCATCACCTGCGTACTGAGTCTGAGATCACTCATTCTGAAGTATGTAAGATCCTGTGTCCCCACTCCCAATGAAAAACAAAAGCAAACAAATAAACAAAAACGAAAGAAAATCAGGGCTTGGAAGACGGCTCAGTTTAGCATTGTGCCTACCACTCAAGCACACAAACCTACGTTCAGCTCCCCATCATCTAGCACCTGCTTAAAAGCAGAGCGTGACCTTGGGTACTGCACCTCCATGCTCAGGGGAATGTACAGAGGCAGGCAGAACCCATAGCTTGCTGCTAGCCAGTCTGATCAATAGGTAAGCTCCAGGCTCGCTGAGATACCCTGTCTTAAAAAATAGAGTGAAGAGTGACTGAGGAGACACTGATATTAACCTCTGGTTTCTGCATGCACACGTACACACTTGCACACCCACACCAACAAAAAAAGGAAGAAAGAAAAGAACCAACAAAAATACCATGGTAAAATCTAGCCCATGAGCATCTTCATGAGAGATGATGTCTCCCGACCTGCCCCTGATGTGGGAGTGATTTCTTTTTAATCTGTTGCTTTTATTGGTTAATTAATTTAAAAAAACTGCCTTGGCCCATTTGATAGGCCAACCCTTAGGTGGGTGGAGTAAACAGAACAAAATGCTGGGAAAAAGAAGCTGAGTCAGGCAGTCGCCATGATTCTCCCACTCCAGACAGATGCAGGTTAAGATCGTCCCTGGTAAACCACCTCATGGGCTACACAGATTATTATAAATGGGTTAGATCAATATGTAAGAGCTAGCCAATAAGAGGCTGAAACTAATGTGCCAGGCAGTGTTTAAAAGAATACAGTTTCTGTGTAATTATTTCGGGGCATAAGCTAGCCATGCGGGCGGCCGGGTGCCGGGGATGCAGCCCTGCCGCTCCTATTACAACATGCCCCTCTCCCACAATGCCTTTGTGGCTCACCTCGCAGTGGCTGCTGGTGGGATTATCCAGACCAAGTATGTGAGCATTTAAACACATCTGCTGAGATTCTTTTCATTCTGTTGACTATCCAGCTGCCATTGATAGGCACAATGTAAGCTGAGGAGAGTCTTAATTCTTTTGGTTCCACTGTATATTTTCACTAGTAAGCCATTTTTCTAAACCACAAAATGTGTCTCCTTTCTCCACTTGCGGAAAGGTCAGTGGCTTCGTGATGGGACCTAGTTCAGTACTTGTTTCTGAAGCCAGCCCTCGTTTTTGCTTCTTTCTGCAGCAGCACAAATTCTACAACATAGCAGCAGATTGTAATTCTGTAGAGATTGTGTTGTGATTTGAGTGTTAATTAATGCGTTCATAGCTGGCAGCAAAATATGAACGTCCTGCTCACTAAACAGAGCTGTGGACATGGAAACTTCTCGTCTTCCTTGAAAACTTACGCTTGAAGATAGTCGGGGAAAATAAACAGCAAAGCAGTGTTAGGAAAGCCCATGCCAAGAAAATGATAGCCTGGAATGAGTTCATGGAGAAAAATTCCCATTCTGCAGGCTTCGTTTCACTCCAGGAGACAGAGTTGGACCTTGGAGATAGGAACAATACAGGGACACTGTGTGAGGACTTAGGGAATTGGGACAAATGGGAAGGGTTCTGTCCTGCCTCCAGCTGAGTGTAGGAAGCTGAAACATAGGCTGGATGGGGCACCTACAATACCTATGGAAAAGTGGCAAGTTAGTGGTCCATAATGAATGTGCATTGCTCAGCTCTAACAAGGGTCATCACAGTAGCAGCCCAGCATATAGAGAGGTGTGAAGATGGATCTAGATGCCAAGTCACCTTTAACCTGGAGCCTGGTTCAGAATGGTGGGCAGCTTAAGGAACTCATTTGTCCTCAATCAGCTCATTTTATTAGATGCAAATAACTGACTGGAATATCTCCTGAATGGCGGTCAGTGCTTCAGAGGCAAAAGCACGGCTACTCAGCTCCCACCCAGGGCTTAGCATCAGGGCAAATCTTTGTGCTAAGCTCTCTCTCTGGATCTCTCCTATATCCTTGAGTTTGTCACTGTCTTAGGGTTTTGCTTTGCTTTTTTAATTTCTGTGAAGAGACACCATGACCATGGCAACTCTTATAAAGAAAACATTTAATTGGGGTGGCTTGCTTACGGTTTCAAAGGTTCAGTTCATTATCATGGTACTGGGGAGCATGTTGGCATGCAGGCAGATCTGGTGCTGGAGTAGCTGACAGTCCTACATCTTCCAGGCAACAGAATTCAACTGCCTATCACACTGAGGGAAGCTTGAGCAGAAGAGACCTGAAGCCCACCCCCACAGTGACACACTTCCTCCAACAAGTGCCACACCTAATAGTGTCACTCCCTTTGGGGGACATTTTCTTTCAAACCACCACATTCCACTCCTTGCCCCCCAAAGATTTATAGCCATATCATAATGCAAAAAAATGCATTCAACCCAACTTCAAAAGTCCCCATAATCTGTAAGTCTAAAACTTGTTTCAAAGTCCAAAGTTTCTTCTAAGATGCATGGGAGTAAATGTAATCCCACTGTAAAAAACAAAATCGAAAAACAGATCACATACTTCCAACATAAAATGGCACAAGATATACATTACCATTTCAAATCGCCTTCTTGGGAGGTGGAATAACTCACAACCCAACACGTTTGTGCTGACACCTCCTTCTCAAGCATTTTTGTGCAAAGTAATGAAACACTCACGGAAATGCCTGCATGGTAGTTTTATAGGAGTCCTCTGTCTAGAGGCTTCACGTGGTTCTGGAATCTGGATTCCAACAGAAGAACCCAAGGTTCTTCTCTAAAGAATAGTTAGTTACTCACAGATTTTAAGGGAAAGTGTGAGATTATAAGGAGTGTTGTGAGGAGGCCACTTCTTTATTCCCAGCTGCTCAGCCCTGAAATAGTCACACAGAAACCATATTATTTAAAACACTGGTTGGCCCATTAGCTCTAGCTTCTTATTGGATAACTCTTACATCTTAATTTAACCCATTTCTAGTGACCTGTGTATTGCCATGTGGCTGTGGCTTACCAGGTAAAGTTCCCAGAGTCTGTCTCCTGTGGGGTTACATGGCTTCTCTCTGACTCTGCCCTTCTTTCTCCCAGTATTCAGTTTAGTTTTCCCCACCTGTCTACCCCATCAGGCCAAACCAGTTTCTTTATTAACCAGTGGTATTCACAGCATACAGAGGGGAATCCCACATCACACAGTAGCTTTCAATCTGCAAAGAGGAAGCCAATAACGTAGACTTAAGAATTTTTTAGTTTAATTTAAAGCCAGTTAACCAGGACTGTTCTCCAGGTTTTGAAAGCTACTGATGATTGGGGGAGAAAGAATGCACCTTGGGGAGGCTTCTGATGTTACTCTGAACTGGTTTTGAGGGAGTTCAATCATCTCCAGCCACGTGGGGTGTTTTGAGATTCTTGATGACTTGTGGTTGGGGCTGACATTCATTAAGGCCTCCCCAATCTTTGTCTTTATGAGAAGCAGGGGCCCAGAAGCTCAGCTTATAAAATGAAATTAATTCACAGCCGTTATGGATAATCTGTGTGGGTGAGTGAAACTTGATATATGGAATATACTAAAAGAAAGGCTAGTTTAATGTTTAAGACACATCTTCCATGCACAGCATCCAAGCGGCTACAGACGCAGCTCTCCAACAGCTGTGCGGCAGCAGATTGCTGTTTTAATGAACCAATAACTCATTCTTAACCAGACTCCTTTGCACACTGGCAGTGGTATTCAAATCACGCTGATGTGTTTAGGTTGCGCTGCTGCCCCAGGAGCCCTCCAAGCCCCCTCTTCTCACTATTAATTGTAGTTCCAGTTTAACTCTTACCATCTTTTTTTCTGTTGTTCACTGAAGCTTTTTAAAGAAACAATATTACTTTTATTTTTTGAGATTATAGTATAATTACATCATTTTCCCCTTTTCTTCCTCTATGCTATATCCATATGTACATGCACAATGAATAAAAAATAAAAAAAAAGGAAAAGCAAACATGACTGCTCCTAGGTAAGGTAGAAAAGGTTTATTGTAGATAAAAGGAAAAGCATAGCCAGAGGTAGGGACCTCTGGGAGAGTCCAGAGTGTATATGACCCTGATCTGGGCCATGTAGGGAGAGAGGGAGGGAGAGGGAGGAACCATGTGCAGCAGCCAGGAGGCTCAAATGGCTGGATTACATAGAGAAGAGCAACCCAGCCCCATGGACTGGAGCGCCCAGGGTCGGGTGCAGGGAATGCCAGCCAGGAGGCCCCTGTAACAAACAGGCAGGGGTTGAGGGATGCAGGGAGGACCTGGCAGCCAGGTCTGCTTTAGTATGTTAAATAGGCATCTCAGCCCTTTGTCTCAGGTTTGAAACCTAACACACATGTGTGTGTGCGCACGTGTGTGTGTGTATGTTCTTAAATGTGTAAATACCTTCACAGTCTGTATAATTGCATTACTTGTATGTATATTATCATGGCTCTTTGTTATTGGATAACTAATTAGTGTGCTCTTTCCTGGGAAGAAAATTTCTTCCACTGTTTCTTAACTGTTTTCTTGTGTAGGGTTGAGGTCTAATGAGCTTTCCCCATTCATGTCTGTAGAATTGTTGTAACTTTAAATTTGCAGTGTTAGAAGTTAACAGGGATTTCATAACTCCTTTTTGAACATGGACTTGAGAAAACGCTTACATTTTAATCATGTTCCTGTCGGCTCCCAAACAGTGGTCTCCGTATTCATTTTGCCATCTTTGAAATTCTTAGCAAGACATTTCACTAAATGAAAATCCAAAACCCGAAATCTTTCAATGGCTTATTCATATTTCTGGGGTAGCATAACAACATGCAAGTGCATTTGTTGGTCGATTAGTGTATTGTTTGTGTTCAATTGGAGGCTTTCCTTAAAGACTCTTGTTTCGTTGTACATTACAATAACGAGAATAAACACACTGTGATAGGTTTGTTCAAATAGCTGGAGATGTAGAGCAATTGGTAGAGTGCTTATGTAGAATGCAGGAAGCCATAGGTTTGCTCTGCAGCACAGCATAACCCCACATGGTGGAACACGTCTGTAATTTCAATACTCAAGAGGTAGAGGCAGAAGAATCAGAAGTTCATGGTCATCAGTGGAGTGTAAGGAGTTTGAAGTCAATTTGGACTACATGAGAACTTGTCTCCTGTGCATGTGTGTGTGTGTGTATGTATGCATGTGTGTTCCTAAGTACATAAACACCACACACACACACACACACACACACACACACACACACACACGTCAGAGTGAAGGATTGATTGCCTCATTGCTACTGGGCATTTGTTTCTTTGTTTTTTTATCAATACTAGAGATTCTGGATCCATCAGTTTGCACTTGTAAATAACTACCCAGTACATTTTATTAGAGCAGTACCTCCTTCTTAAGCAAGCATCTTGGGCTCACATGCAGTAATACAGATTCATGTGTCTTTTACCTTCTTGTCCTCAGTAGTGACTGAGTAGACAATTGCTGTGACATTCCAACCTGGAGGTAAATCACAGATCAATGCAAAGGCCTCAGCCACTTGCCCACGATCTGAGATACGCTCTTCAGTTGTTTTTACCCCAACCAGACTGCAACCCTCAAACTGACTCCATAAAGGTAGTCAGTACCCATTGGTATATTTAACAAATGTGCAGTTTGGAGTCATCCCCTGCACTGCTCTGTGGCTTGTTTGCCTTCTCTGCAAAATGGGAATGAAAAGCTGGTACCTAACTCTTAGAGCTGAGAGGATTTGAGGAGATTTGTGTGAACTTTGTCAGGGAATTATTAAAATCTGTGTTAGAATTGTTGCATCTGTCACTATGAGTGCTGCTGGTACGGCCACTGCTGCCACCCAGGAGTCCACTCTGGCCAGATTAGATAGCTGTTTGGTCCCTGCATTTGCCTCTCATTCTCAAAAGGATGCCAGAAAAGTGAGAGTTGGTGGTTCTACACTAGAGATCATTGCAAAACTACTTTATAAACCAAAATACCATTTAGTCTCTGGGTTTTTGAAACAAAGAAGCCCCTGCACCACAAAGGACTGATCATCAGAGTTGAGAGAAGACTTACAGAATGAGAGACAATATTTGCAGCTTATTTATTGGACGAAGAATGGATATGAAGAATATATGTTGTGTTCAAAAGCTAAACACCAAAACAAGTCCACATAATTCAATTTTCAATGGAATAAAGATCATAACAGAGATCTTTCAGAAGTATACAAGAGCACCAGGTATATGCCAAAATGCTCATTCTCACAAATTAGCAGAGAAATGAAAATCAAAAATACAACAGGCTAGAATCTCATCCCAGAATGAGCATTATCAGAAAGACAAGTGATAAATGCTGGCAATGGTATGAAGAAAGGGGGAATTCTTTTATAAGGATGGTAAAGAGGTGAGTAGCACCCCCATTATAGGAACCAGTAGAGATGTGCCTCCAAAACAAAAACAAAATCCAGTATGACCCAGTTATTCTAACTACTGGGCACATAGAAGATGACGTCACTCTATCAGAGATGCCTGCTGATCTGTGTTTATTAGCAACAGTTAAAGCTATGAAGTCTACCTAGATGCCTTCCCATCAGTGGGTGAGTGGATGGATGACTTAAACATGTGGTATATATGCACACAGACTATTATTCAGCCACACACACAGACACACACACAGATACACACACACACACAGAGACACACAGACACACACACACACATGAAATCCTTTCAAGTTTAGCATTATGGATAGAAATGGAGGTCTTCAGGTGAAATCAGCCAGTCACAGAACAGCAAGGATCCCATGTTCTCATTCATGGACTCTGGAAGCTTGGTCTGGAAAGAGCCGACAGGGAGAGCGAGGCTAGAGACTAAGAGGAGCAGAGGGTGACAGGGAAAGACGGTTGACAAAGGGCAGCAGGTGAGAGGGGAGGAACTCGTTCTGGTTTTCTACAGCACAAAGAGGTTACAACAATCAATGGTGTGTTGCACAATGACAAGAAAAGGAAAGAACAAAAAGTCAAACACACAGAAATGATGTCACGCGGACAGAGATGAAGGGCTTTTCATCTCCCATTTGATTTATCATGAATTCCATGGTTGTGCCAATTCTCCAGAATGTCCATAACTACCTATAAATACCTTCTCTACTTAAAAAGATAGCTGTATTAACTAAAAAGATGCAAAATCATTTCATGAATAGATTCTGTATCTTTCCCGATGTAGTCTCTTAATTGTCTTGGAGTTTAGGGGGTCGGGGCTCAATTCTTGCTTCTGTGCTAGAGATGAAACAGCTGGATGTGTGGCCAGTGGCCAGTGTCCTTCAGCACAGCATTGGGTTTCATGTGTCCTTGAGTCACGTGCCTAAGTCCGGGAAGGATCTCAGGGTAGCTTGGATTTAGGATGTTTCCTTCCACTCGTGAGGGGTTGAAAGAGATATCTCTACCAACTGTATTCCATGTCTATTGCTGGCAGCCGACTGTTTGCCTCAAGGCCACGCAGAGATGCTATTTATCTAGCTATGGATATTAACAAGCTTTTCTTAACTTTCTATAAATAAAAGCGACAACTTGTATTAGAGAAAATGCCCCCTGAAAAGAGATCAGTGAAACCTCAAGTTAGTGTGAGCATCGTGGCCTTTCGATATGGCTGGGCAGTGACAAGCATCTCAAGCCACAGCTCTTGTTTTTCATTCTGAAGCCAGGCAAGGTCTCTGCTCTCACTCCCTCACAAGAAAGAGCACTTTATCTCCCTGTAAATGAAGATGAGATGATGAGAGAGGAGTGGGTAGAAAGGTCATCCAGGGGAGATGACCCTACAGCATGTCTGCCCCTAGGGAGAATTTTCCTCTGCCTGGAAAGTTCTTTTCAGGATGATCAGTTTCCTGTGAAGTCTCAGCCGAGAGTGGCAGGTGGGGAAACAGTCGGACCTGAGCTCTGTGCCAGGCTGGAAACAGAATTTGCCCTTTAGTCAGAGCAGTGGGAAATCCATAAAAGAAAAAGGCCTCCAAGATTTACAAGTGGGGTTTAAACGCGTGGAAATTAATCACATATAAACAGAGTGCAGAGGTGTCAGGCAGCTGCACAATAAGTTACAGAGGTAGCTGGAGGTTCAGGTAAGACTTGGGAGGGGCTTCCCAACGTGGGCATGACTCCGAAGGCTCAATTGTGAAAAGACTCCTTCACCTAGAGAAGTGGGAGTTCTCTCCCAGTCACAGCCTTCACAAAGGCCCACCACATCAGAGGAATAAACGCACCTACTGAGCTCCTGATTCACTTCTACACTAACAACAGCGAATTTGAGTTGAAGAAAAGAATGTTTAAGTTTTTATTCTATTCAGTGTTGTGTGGGCATGTGCCCCCATGGTATACAAAGTTGTCAGACGGCTTTGCAGAACCAGCTCTCCTCTCCCATCTTTCCTTGGGTTCCAGGGACCAGGTTCAGGCTGTGTAGCAAATGCTTTACCCACCGAGTCATCTCGCCAGCCCTGAAAGAAACATTTCTAAAAATCCTCTTTCCTCTCCCCTCATGCATCTTTCTCTTGCCTTGAATTTCATCGGAAATGAAGGATCCACACACCATGGTTATTCACACAGTGAATGCTTGGTATTTGTAAGATATCAGTGAACTGAGACACCAGCCACGCCTCAACAACACTGAAGAGCACTCTTGATGTGCTAAGACTTGCCCTGACTCACTGGATGTCTTAGTTAGGGTTTCTATTGCTGTGAAGAAACACTGTGACCATGAAGTAAGTTGTGGAGGAGAAGGGTTTACTCAGGTTACACTTCCACATCACAGTTCATCATCAAAGGAAGTCAGTACAGGAACTCAAACGGGGCAGGAACCTGGAGGTAGGAGCTGATGCAGGGGCCATGGAGGGGTGCTGCTTACTGGCTTGCTCCCCATGGCTTACTCAGCCTACTTTCTTATAGAACCCAGAACCTCCAGCCCAAGGATGGCACCACTCACAGTGAGCTGGGCCCTGCCACCTTGATCACTAATTAAGAAAATACCCTACAGCTGGATCTTATGCGGGCATTTTCTCAATTGAGGTTCTCTTCTTT
>NC_022013.1:88192472-88194181 GCF_000317375.1 Microtus ochrogaster
GATCTCTGTGAGTTCGAGGCCATCCTGGTCTACAAAGTGAGTTCCAGGACAGGCTACAAAGCTACATAGAGAAACACTGTCTCAAACAAATAATCAAATTCTTTCCATTTATCACATATAACGACATGCATTTCCCACTCTACCCTCTGATGTAACACCTTCCACATTCGCATATCTGGAGGTGCTGTCATTGTTTGGGTATTGTTTATGCATCCATATTGCAGTATCATGGGAGGAGAAGCATCCTTGTCATATTTAAGAGACACAAGCTCACATGAAACTTTCTCTGGCTCTTAACAACCTTTCCACTCTCTTCATGGTGTTCCTTGAGCCTTAGACACAGTTGGCATTGGCAACGCCATAATCTTGAATCTTGATTGTAAGAGGGAACTAAGTGTTTGCTGGAAATCCTCAAACAGAAGCACAGGGATGCACAGTGATATTCTGTGTCATTGCAAGATTTTTAATTCATTCAAGTTGTCTGCAGAACTAAGCAAAATGAAATAGCTTAGCCCCAGAGATAACAGACACTGGCTTCCTAGGGTTCTGGGCTAGACGATTTCCTTTATATGCCGGGTTTCTCAGTTACAGAGCAACAATTTCTGTATTGACCTGCTTCACAGGTAATGGCTGTAGTCATTGCCTAGTGGCTTTTCAGCTAATAAATTAGTGGCCTGCTGAGGGTGTACAATGGATGGAGTATGACAAGGGAAAGGTACTTTAGCTGCCGCCACACTCAGCAAAAAGCTTCAGTGTATTCAGAGGAGAAAGAGCTGTTCCTCCCTATGGAGTCTAAACAAAAGCTCCTGCTTTCGCCCTCCTGCTTCTTTCCTTCCTTCCTGGATGTCAGTCTCGGGAAACTGTAATTGGAAATTCAGTGCTGTTTAAGATTTAAAGGTGAATTCAGCTTCCTGTTACCTGAATAAATGTCCTCATCCTGATGAAGTTTATTTTTGCTGCAAAAGCGCGCCCAGTAGGGGTGGGAAGAGGGCTCCCTGAGTAAGAGTGGCAGCTATATGTAAGTGTAAGAACCTGAAGTCAGATTCCACCGCCTGCCTGAGAGCTCTGAAGGGTGCCGCACACCTCCTGGCTGGCACGTGCCTTGTAGCGCCGGTATTGTGAGAAAACAGAGGCAGGATTGAGCTGCTTGCTGTCAATCCAGGTTAGGGGAGAGACCCTGCCTCAAGGAATAAGGTGAAAAGTGACAGAGCAGGACATCTTCGGGCTTCTGCAGGTGAGCATGGGTGTGAGTGCCCACACACGCTTGTTCGTGTGCATCTGTGCACACACATACACACACATGCAAGTATGTCAAATAGTCATCCCTACTGTATTAGTCAGGGTCCTCTAAAGGTAGAGAACTAATAGAATGGAAGGTATACATTGTAAAGAGGATTTAGTAGAGTGGCTTACAGGCTGTGATCCAGATAGTCCCATAATGGCTGTTTCCCCAAAGTAAATGCCAAGATCCAGTAGCTGTTGAGTCCACAAGCCTGGATGTCTCCACAGTTCCGATCTGTGCTGAGTTGGAGGGAACGTTTAGAGAGCTTCTGATCTTCAGCCTACACTGGGATTCTGAAGAGGTAGGCTCTAACAACAGCGGCAAAGGAAGGCCTCAGTGCAGGATAGATGCCTCAGCAGCAGGATGGATGCCTCAGCGCAGGATGGATGCCCTTGCCAGTGAGAGTGAAGGCCAAAAGGCAAAAAGC
>NC_022013.1:88197431-88201185 GCF_000317375.1 Microtus ochrogaster
GTGTGGTTTTGGTATCAGGGTAACTGTAGCTTCATAAAAGGAATTTGGCAATGACTCTTCTGTTTCTATATTGTGAAATACATTAAGGAGTATAGATATTAGTTTTTCTTGGAAGTTCTGGTAGAATTCAGTAGGCAGTAATTTTGAAACAGGCAAAGGATCAAGATGTTCACTGCCGTGGCTGAATAGCTGTGTAGGTTGTCTTGAGATGTTTGGCTCCTGAGGATTCATGGGATAAATCAGAATAGCACTCTGTCTTCTTTGCCTTGGCAGCTCCTATTCTCTATGTGGTTGAACCTCAATCTTCATTTTGAGAACTACTCAGGGGATCCCTGTGTATTTCTAATATCCTTTGCTAAAAATGTGTTTGTTAAGAAAAAAATCCTAAGACGAGCTGCTCCGCCAGTGCAACGAAATCCAACTGGGTCAGAATAAACCAAATTAAAAATGCCCATTGTTTTATTAAATACAGCGCCCTCGGGTGGCTGAGCACATGATGGGGAGACAGGAAAGCGGGGAGCACATGCAAACCCAGAACCACATGTTCCTCCTCTGAGAGCCTACTTAAATACCCTGTGGGAGTGGTCCTGACCCTCTCCCAGGGAAGGGTCAGGACCTGGCATGCTGGGATTTTTAGTCCAGACCAATTCAACTCCCAGACTAGGGGGCTGGGATGGATGCCAGGGGCTGGGGTTATGCTCCCAACTTAACAGTGTTATGTCTTATTTCTTAGTGCATCCTACTTCTGGAAAAGATCCTAATGACTTCAACGACCCAATCAAAGGAGAAGGGGGAGGGGTTATAGATGAATCGAAAGACTGCTGACTCAGCACAAACAAATCTTTGGTTTTGGACCCAGTACCACATACTGTGGTACTAGCCTATAATTCCAACACTCTGAAGGTAGAGGCAGGAGAATTAGAGGTTGAAGCATACCCTTGAAGCCAACTTCAAGACACTTACTCTCTTCATTCTGACCAGTTGGGAGGTTCTGAGCTAACAACCTTTGACTACACAGAGTAACACCTCTAGGGGATGCCCAAGAGCTTCACACACCTTTAAGTACAGAGATACAACTTTAGAGGACAATTGGATGGTTTCACATCTAGGGCCTGTGAGTGCCCCAACCATAGGTTCTTAGCCCAATTTACAGAGCCAGGAATGCACTGCCTCCTGTGCAGTGGGCCTTAAATCCAATCAGAAAGGGGTTGGTAACCCACATGTTATTTGTGCCACTGTGGCACCCATGAACACAGCAGTCATTATTATAGCTCACAGGAGTCACAGCTGGGCAAGACAGCTGTGACTTTTTCCCCAGAGGATCAATGCAACTTCAGTGCTATGAAAACTAACTAGCAGAGAAGGCATTTCTAGTTAATAACTTCATTCCTCCTTGTCCTGTGACCAAAGTATGCAATGTTTTCAGCAGCAGAGTCTTTATGTAAATCTATGGTGGGCTCAGACCTTTGTTTTTAAGGAAACTTCTGGCTTCTCATTTTCTGTGGGGCTTCTACTTATGATGAGAAAAAAAAAATCTGTAAAGAATTTTGTTCTCACCAGGCAGTGGTGGTACATGCCTTTAATCCCAGCCCTTGGGAGGCAAAGGCAGGCAGATCTCTGAGTTTGAGGGCAGCCTGGTCTATAGAGTGTGTTCCAGGATAGCCAAAACTAGACAGAGAAACCCTGTCAAAAAAAATTAAAAGAAGAAGAGTTTTGTTTTCAGAGTAATGGAAAGGGATGGAGAAGACCCAAGCAATCAAAAATTACCAAGTTTTCTTGAATAAAGCATTAGAATTGACATTGTAATTAATTAATCATTGAGGGACAAAGAAACATGGCATGGGCACGTAGCTGAAGAAGTCACTGCCCTATATAGACACAAATAATTCAGCCATGTTTGTAACGGTTTCCTAAAAGCAAATTCGTCCCCCAAGGGACCAAAGCACTGAAGAAGATGGCAGTAAAAGATACAAAACCAAGTCCCAAATTTCTCTATGGATGTCACCAGGTATCATGAAAGTGCCTGGCGAGATTCCTTTGGAAGCCTTGCTTATTGCAGGCATATGGGTTCAGAACAGCAACTGCTGTAGAAATGCAAAAAAAAAAAAAAAAAATAGACCTGGATCCTTCTCCCCTGGCTGTCCTTAGACTCGTAGGGAGGGGCAACAAACTCCATGCCCTTGGGGAATTGACAGAAATAAAACTGATATTGGGGGATGGAACCCCAAACCTTCCACCCATGAGAAACAGGAAAAGGGATGGATATCTGCTCATCATGGATCCACAGCTGGTGATAGGGAGGAATGACTGGAAACACTTTCCCTCTGAGAATCATATGCACAGTGACTGAGGGTTAGCTTCACAGCAAAGCAAAGAGCTAGGAGGGTTTTCTTGTTAGAAAAAGAAAAACACAGAGGCCTGAACTGAGACTCGGTGCAAAGCAGAGACCTTAACTGTGGAAGAGGGATTAATGTTACCCCGCCCCCTTACAAGTGATGCTCACCCCAAAGCAAAGGAATCAGGAGAGTAATATGATGCTCCTGACTGACTCCCTCTTCCCTTACTCGGTCGTTAAGTGCCTGTCATCTCCAAGCAAAGACAATCAGCTTTCATGAAAAAAAAAATGAGCTGTACAACATACTAGCATGTTTTTAAGAGGGACACAGCAATCCAAAGACTCCCAGCCATACAGGAAATAGATTGCCACAGTCATATTAGAAAAATAAAATAATTACAATTGATACGTTAATAAGTTTATTAGAAGCAGTAACACCATGCTAGGACAGATGGGCAAATTCATCGAAGAGGTGGAATTTAGATGAAAGTGCTAGATCCCCAAAGCAGACAAGACAGACAACAAAGAATTCTGTCAGTTAGGTTCACCAGGCTGCTAGACATAACTGAGGAAATAATCAAAGAACAGACCATTGGTCAATAGAAAGTATTCAAACTGAAGGACAAAGAAAAAGATTCTAAAAAACTAAGGGGATCGGAAGCTGAACCACGTCAAAGACTGGACCTTTACATAGCTGAATTATCAGAAAGAGGAGAGAAAACAGGGCAGAAAAAAATCTAAATAACTAAAATGCTCCCAAAATTGACAGACACTGGGAATCATGCCTCCAGGAAATGAGACTATCAGGGCACTAGCAATGCAAAGGGAAGGGTCCGTTCATAGCATTCTCGGTGAGGTGGGGAGAAAGGGAGCTTTATGTAAATAGAAAGAATATCATTAACAATTTTATGATAATAATTTTAACAACTTAGATGCAGTAGTCTTGAAAGCCACCAACTATCAAAGTCCAATTAAGGAAAAAAATGACTAGAATACTTTGTCTTCTAAATAAATTGAAAAGAAGATAAATAATTCATATCCAAAAACTCCAGCCCCAGATGGCTTCACCTGAATATTCTATTAAATATTTAAGGATGAAACAGAAGCAATTTTGCGCAACCTCTTCCGCAGCACAAAAGTAGAAAGAGCTTGCCAGCTTCTTTCATGCTGCCAGCACCTCTCAAATACCAAAATTAGACAACTGCCTGATCAGGAAGACCAAGGTCAGCCATCAACACAGATGTGAAGGCCCCCAACAACCTACAAGTAAATCAAATGCGACAATCTACAAAAAGATAACACACTGTGATCAAATAGCATTGTATTCCAGGAATCCAAAGCCACGTTAGTATTCAAATTCTGATCACAGCAATATATCCGAATGTTTAAAAAGCATCATAAAATTATCGAAATGAGGAC
>NC_022013.1:88202321-88205469 GCF_000317375.1 Microtus ochrogaster
TCTCTATTTGCAAAATAGATGTATATCTATGTAGAAGTTTTGGGAAAAGCTACAAAATAGTTATTAAAAGTAAGTTTAAATGTTTTATAATACAAAGGCAACATTTAGATTGAGTGTTTCTACAGGGAGAAAAATATTTTTAAAACTTTATTGTGGTAACTTACAAATAAAAAAACATACGGTGAGATTAACTAGATCTAAAGTTTATGTTTCAATGAAATAATATACAGTTAGAATAGCCATTCTGAAGCCATGGAGCCACACCTTTGATTTTATAGTTTCCTTATCAATAGTGTTTTTATGTACTTACCCACCTAATATATCAATAACAGCAAGAGAAAAACAGTTAGCTTTACATCTTCTTTCAAACTGTATGTCCATTTTCTGAGTTCCATCCATTCACATCTCCTTATATTACCCTTTCTTTTTAAATGTACCTACATGTACATTTGTTTAAATGCATAGATAAATATCATAGGCCATAATCTGCATATAAAGAAGAATGTGTGGTTTATTTCTTCCCATGGTTATGTGACCTTGCTTAATGTTATATGTCCAAGTCTGTTCAAATTTTATGATTTCACATTTCTTTAGAGGTGAATAGTATTCCATTTTGCATTTTACATATGTACCATGTAGTGATTTGAATGAAAATAGTCCCCATAGGCTCATAGCCTATGGGGATTACAACATGTGACCTTACTGGAGGAGGTGTAGCCTTGTAGGAGGAGGTATGTCACTGGGGGTGGACTTTGAGGTTTCAAATGCTCAAGCCAGGCCCAGTGTCCCTCTCTCTTCCTGCTGCCTGCCAATCCAGGTGTAGAATGCTCAGCCCTTCTCCAGCACCATCTCTGCCTACATACCATCATGCTTCCTGCCATGACACTAATAGACTAAGCCTCTAAAGTGATAAGCCAGCCCCAATTAAATTTTTCCTTTATAATAGTTTCCATAGTCTGGTGTCTCTTCACAGCAATAGAAACCCTAACTAAGACATACCAGATTTCCATTATCCATCTGTATGTTGATAAACAATTAAATGGTTTCATTTCTTTGCTATGGTGGATAGAACAGCAATGTACATGGGATACAGATATTTCTGTAGTAGAGTGTGGAATTGCTGGGTATATACATATTTCTATTCAATGTTTCTGTTTAAAAATTTCAGTGTTCTATATAATAGTGCAAATAATTATAAATTAATATAGTAACATTTACAACAGCACCAAAACTATAAAATATTTAAGTACACATCTTAACAAAGATGCTAATACCGAAAAGCATCAATTAAATAAAGTTTAGTAGTACCTTAAAATAAAAGGGCTGGGCAAAAAAAGATGGCTCAACAGTTAAGAGAACTTGTTGTTCTTACTGAGGACCTGGGTTCAATTCTCACATAGGAGCTTACAATCATCTCTAATTCCAGTTCCGAGGGATTTGGCACTCTCTTCCAGCCTCTCTGGCTATCAGATACACATGTGTACACAGACATACATGCAATCAAAACCCTTATAAACATAAAATTAAATAAATCTTTTTTTTTAAAATGGAAAGGTTGGGGAGATTGCTCAGCTGATGAAATACTGGCTATTCAGGCAAGAGGATTGAAGTTCAGACCCCCAGAACCCATGTAAATGTTGTAAGGATCAGACAGCCTACCTGTAATACTCACCTTGGAAAGTAGAGGCAAGGGATCTCCCGAGCAAACTAGCTAATGATACTAGCCATAGCAGCAGCTCTGGGTTTAAGTGAGAGACCCGACCCTGCCTGGAAAAATAAAGTAGAAGAATGATTGAGGAAGATCCTCGACATCAGTCTCAGGTATTCACACACACACACACACACACACACACACACACACACACACACACACGACACACAATCATGCACACACACAGACACACCCATGCCTACACGTAGGTGAACATATAAACATGCATACATGTTTGTATGTTTGAAACATACAAAGAATACACACTAAAGAAAAAAAAGAAGTACCTTAAATAGAGAAATGAGCTTCAGAATTTGGAAGTTGCAATGCTGCTCTAATGTCATTTATCCTCAATCTAATCTTCAGCTGCAATACGATTCAAATCCAAATCCAATCATGACTATAATAGAAACTGACAATTGTACTCTAAAATCTCTTTAGAAAGGCCAGAAAATGAGACTAGATGGAACAATTTTGAGACAGAGCAATGATGGAAGGCTTATATGACCTGATATTCTGACCTGCATGAAGCTAGTAAGTTTAGACAGTGCCACACGAAAAAAAAAACAGTAGGCGTGTAGATTAATAAGACAGAATAGAGAGTTCAGAAATAGTGCTACAAGAAGTTTTTAACAAAAGTATAAAGCAACTAATATTCAGCTAATACTGCTATAGAAATTGGGTGTGTGTGGGCTGGAGAGATGGCTTGGCGGTTAAGTCATTTGCTATTCTTTCGTGGCTAGAGCATGGTTTCTAACACCCACATTGGGTAGATTGCAACCACCTGTAACTCCAGCTCCAGGACACCCTCCTGTGCAAACACACACATACACACACACACACACACACACACACACACAAATGAGTAGACAGATAAATCAATGAGTTTTTTAGTAGGTGACTATGTAGATGATTTAGGGCTAAGAGTGTGCACTGTTCTTGCAGAGAAGGAAAATTCAGTTCCCAGCACCCACATCAGGTGGCTCTCAGCTGCCTTCAACTTCAGCTCCCAGGGACTCAACACACTCTTTTGGCCTCCATAGGCATAGCCTCCACCCACAATGTCCCCCACATACACCCATACACAGAATTTTTTTAATGTTTTTAAAACATTGAGTTTCCATAAATAAACTTAAAGTAGATTCAGACTTAACACCTTGTAAAAGAAACTACTCAAATGGGCTGTAGACCTAAACACAAGGACTCAAACTTTAAAAATTCCAGAAGAAAACATAGAAACAAAGATTTATATAAAGACATTAGGGAAAGATTTCTTAAAAAAATATGCAAGCTATTTTCTATAAAGAAAAAGTGGCTAAATTAGGATTGATTAAAATCAAGAGTTTCTGGTGTTTGAAGTAAACTGCTTTGAAAATAAAAATATAAATCCACACCCAATAAAGAATTTGTTTCCAGAATACGCAAGAGTCTTAACAT
>NC_022013.1:88217395-88221716 GCF_000317375.1 Microtus ochrogaster
AAAAAAAACCACAATGTTTTTTGAAAAAGGACATTGTTGATCTTATTCATGGGGACACGCCACTATACAATTTACAGGAAGCTGTCCTCCTCCTCCCCACTCTCCCTTTCAAAGTTTCTTTCAAAGCTTCTGTTGTTGAGCAGCTTTTGTCTGTTTCCTAAACCCTTTGGAGGGGGAGCCACCCTGACTCTTAAGAGAATTCCATCTCAGGAGCTTCAATATTGATTATGAGAACGTTGTAAGTGTGAAGTTCCTGCAGGATAAGAATCTGGGATTTTGATTATTTGGGAGTTTTGATACTTTCTCCAACGTTGCCATCTCAAGAACAAAAGATGACCACCAAAGGACAAGTGGTGCACCACGGCCACAATCTCACCTGGCCCTACCATGCCTGTCTGTCCTGTGGGGATTAGGTGCTAGGAACCTGGATCTAGGGTCAGATGTAGCCCATCTCAGTTGTGTTTCCGTACTCTAATCTGTGCTTTCTCTCAAAGGGTACAGTTTCAATTTATCAGTCAGCATGGGAAGCTGTTAGCCAATGCTGCGATCAGAGCACTGTGTTGGAGGTGGCAGTCACTACTAGGAAAGAAAATGGAGGTTGATTGGAATGCTCACACATGATTCAAACCTGTGGAAATTACACCAACAAGTTGGCGTAAGTTTCTGTCCTGCCCAGTTCCGCAATAAACACACAGAAATTATATTATTTGCAATACTATTTGGCCAGTAGCTCAAGTGCACCTCTGTCTTACTCCTATATCCTAAATTAATCCATCAATCTGTGTATTGCCATGTGGCTGTGACCCACTGGGTAAAGTTCTGCCTGCCATCTGTCTCTGGCGGGGCTTCTCCTTGACTCTGCCTAATCTCTCCTCCTCTATCTGCTTGGAACTCCCACCTTGCCCTATTCTGCTAAGTCACTGGCCAAAATAGACTTATTCATTAACCAATAAATGCAACACAGAGACGGAAGGACTTCCCACACCTCCAAAAATTAAGATGAGAGTATTGTACACAGAGATCATTCTTAGACTTCTAGGAAGCCAGCAAATGCTTCATGCTAATCTTTGTGAGCTCTGTGTCATTTTTTAAATGCCCCCAAGAATCAGAAAATGGTGGACAGATGTCGTTTTGTTACTGGTAAGGTCAGAATGGAAGATCAAAACTGCACGAGTTCCTTAGCATTGAATTCGCCAAAGTTAAAGACATGTACCAGTCATTAATCGGTGAGTCATTGCTGTGGGGCAATGGTCTGTACCCTGTCAGTTGTAGTTTAATAAAACACTGATTGGCCAGTAGCCAGGTAGGAAGAATTGGTGGGGCAACCAGGCAAGAAGTATAGGCTGGACGATGAGAACAGGAGAATTCTGGGAAGAGGAAAGAGTCAGTCTGCAGCTGTCACCCAGTCACAGAGGAAGCAAGATGAGAATCCCTTGCTGAAAAAGATACCAAGCCACATGGCTAACATAGACAAGAATAATGGGCTAATATCAGTTATAAGAGTTAATAAGAAGCCTGAGCTAACAGGCCAACCAGTTTGTAATTAATGTAGGCCTCTGTCTGTTTATTTGGGACTGAATGACTGCTGGACCAGGTGGGACAGAAAACTTGGTCAACAAGTCATTTCTGTACAAGACGTTGGAGGGCAGACCCAAGATACCCAGAGGCTAAGCTACTGGACTAAGGGTGAAAGTGAGGAATCTGCATTCTGAATTAATTGCTGATCTCACTAGATGGTCTCACTCTGCCTGCCATGGGAAGTGGAGTCACAGATAGAGAGAAGGTAGAAGTTATATTGTTCGATGCTTCTGAAAAAGTGGAAGCTCTTAATTTTTGGAACAAATCCTTGGGCAAGGTAGTACACTTGGGAGAGGAGAGCATGGGACGGGAAGTCTGAATGGAGAGACCGGTGGCCAGGTTACAGTGGGATCGGTCACACTTCACCACTCTGTATTTTAGACAACTGTATTTGCTATTTCTGCGCGAACGGCTCATCCTGCTGTAATCTGCATCCTCGTTCCGTCGATTTTCCTTAGGAGGCTTCCCTGGATATTTTGTTTACCAGCTTGCAGTAGTGATAAACTGAGATGTGGAAAATGTCTAATCAGGTAAATTTCCCACTTAAAATTAAGAAGATTGAGAAGGGCAATCTGAGCCAGGGTGGAGCAGGACACAGCGGGTTCTCTGTGGTTTCCACATACAAGTTCAGCAGGTCACTGGGCATCTGACAGCCCTTCACTGGAGAGGACCAATGTGACAGAAGTGAAGAGCCAGCTGTTAGCCACCCAGCAGGAGCCCTTCTGATGCCTGGTTGCTTATAAAATTGCCGAGTCTGGGAAAGGAAGAAGAAGATGATAGCAAATATTTATTGTTCTTTGTGCAAAATTTCGCCCCCCCCCACACACACACGTAGATACTTACTGTGGTAGTTCAGATGATATGTCCTCCCACAGTCTTGGGCATTTGAATGCTTTATCCCCAGTTGGTAATTTGTTTGGGAGGTGTAAGAGAGTTAGCCTTGCTGAAGAGATTGTGCCACTGGAGAGGCTTTGAGAGCTAAAAGATTCACACCGTCCCCAGTTTGCTCTCCACTCCCAGCCTACAGTTCCCGATATGAGCTTTCAGCTCCATTCACCATGCCAGCTGCCGCTACACTTCCTGAACGTGTGGTGGGAGACTCTTATCCCACTGGAGCCACAAGCCTAAATAAACCCTTTCTGCTATAAGCTGCCTTGATCATGGTGTTTTATCGCAACAATGGAAAGCTAGCTAATAATATACATACGTACATATTTAGGGGCAAATAATTATGCATACATAAAAAGTCAAGGATATATTTGTTTTTTTTAAAATTAAAATACAATTACATCATTTCCCCCTCCCTCTCATTCCTCCAATTCCTATACCCCTCCCTGCTCCTTTTCAAATCATGACCTCACATCTTTTCATTATTATTGTTGTACAGTCCGCTAGGTTTCCAGTACCCGCCATGATTTCCCTCCTGTTCAGCTGGTCTTCAGGCCAATTAGGAAGCTGTTGGTTACAACACAAATATGAGCACTACTATTGCACCTTTAGGGATATTTGCTGTGCAGATCGTTGTTGCTGTTCCTAGGCATCATAGCTGGGTAGGGCTAATGAATGCTCCCTTCCCCTGGAAACTCATATAACAAATTCTGCTATTATAAAAGCTAGTCCTAAGAGGGGAGGCTTTTGAGTCCAATTCCTCCAAATCCTGTGTTCTTCACTCCTCATTCACAGATATATGAAAGAAGTTACAGTCACAGACACAGAAGGGCAAGAATCTTTCCCCAAAGTAGGAAGGAGGGAGGTAAAATTTAGTCCTGAGTCCTTGCCTGCCTTACCAGGCTGATAAACTCCAGAGACAGTCATCCATTGCAATCAGGGTGTCAGCTGGCCTAGTGTGAGCCCAGCCCTCTGGTCTAGAGAAGCCATGTCTCCTCTGGTTATCCTAATATGTTCCTAGAGCCATGTGGGCAGGGAAAAGGGGGAGATAATGGGGCTGGATGTCTAGATAGGGTTTTTTTTTGAAAGACCCACCAACCCTCATTGTCCCACTATTAGGGAACACGTGCCCCAGAGCATCCCCTACTCAGAGGCAATCCTGAGAACTGCAGAGCTTGCACTCTGAATTAAAAAGGAGCAAACAGGAGGAAATACGGAGGTCCTTTTCCTCTGAAAAATCTCCAAACCATAGCCTTTTTGTCTCTCAAGAACTCCAACTCGAACCTGACTTTGAACTAGTTGTGCAAATTACAAACTGCAAGATGAAAACTTCTTGTTCCATCCTCTTGTCCACTTCCCTCTGATTTGATAATTTCACTTTGACAGTAAAGTGTAGAACACAATAGCAAGATTCATGCGTTTGCCAACGCACTTACAGAGGAAACCTCTGTTCTTCTGGGTTCCTCAACAACTTCATCCCTGCACGACTGCTAAGCATCATCATAACAATCATTAACCCGGTGTGAGAGGGGTGGGATGTTTTATATATATGAAGGGAAGTTGGAGTTGCTCAGATTTGGCCCCGTGTTTTATGAGTCACTAGACCCTTGGAGGGACTTGAGGAGGTTACAAAATACAGCCACTTGAAGCTGAGATGATTTCAACTCGCTTGTCATTGAGAAGACAGAAGAAAGTGTTACACTGCTATAACCCCAGTACTTCAGAGACTGAGGCAGAAGGAGGAGGGTTTGAAATAGCCTGAACTGTACAGTAAGACCCTGTCTTAAACATATTTAAAAAGCCGGGCAGTGGTGGCGCACGCCTTTAATCCCAGCACTCGGGAGGCAGAGACAGG
>NC_022013.1:88224311-88225260 GCF_000317375.1 Microtus ochrogaster
TCTGCAACTTCTATATGTGGCAGGAAAGTTGCACCCACGGAACCTCAACAATATGGTTGCCTAAATAAGACCCACACAATGACAAAGACAGGTGACATGCCAACAAGGATGGGAGAAATTTCACAAGACCCAGGCCCTGCATGGCTGCTGAGAGAGGGAGAGTAGGTCCTCTTCAGTAGGCTACTCAGTCCCAAGTGGTCAGCCATAGACACATGCACAAATGAGCAAAACTAAATAGACACAGTAAGTGGTTGCATGTGTGTGTGTGTGTGTGTACATATGTGTGTTTGTGTGTATATATATATGCATGTGTGAATGTGTGTGTATGACTGTGTGTATGCATGCATGTGTGCGTGTATGTATGTGTGTGTATGATGCATTGTGTTTGTGTGTATATATATATATGCATGTGTGAATGCGTGTGTGTGTATGACTGTGTGTATGCATGCATGTGTGCGTGTGTGCGTGAATAATAAAGGAAAGGTCATGAATTTGAGATGGAGTCAGGGAGGACACAGGACGACCTGGATGATGTGAAATACTCATGGAAATTCTCAAAAACATTACTTTTTTTTTTTTTTTTTTTTTTTTTTTTTTTTTTTGGTTTTTCGAGACAGGGTTTCTCTGTGGTTTTGGTGCCTGTCCTGGAACTAGCTCTTGTACACCAGGCTGGTCTCGAACTCACAGAGATCCGCCTGCCTCTGCCTCCCGAGTGCTGGGATTAAAGGTGTGCGCCACCACCGCCCGGCTCTCAAAAACATTAAATCAATAAAAAAGAAATTAAAGATGCAGATAAATGAAAATATATTCCTCCTAAAGAAGTATTCCTACAAATGCAATATCCAGCTGTCGTTAAGCTTTGTAAGCTCAGCCTCTTTTCTTGAAATGAACCTGTGTAAGCCATTTGATCTCTCCAAATTTTTTTTCACTTGGTTTTTTTTTATTTTTT
>NC_022013.1:88230939-88241404 GCF_000317375.1 Microtus ochrogaster
AAAATTTAAAAAAACATTTAAAAATAATACTACTAGTAAGATAAGAGCAGGAATGATGGGAGAACCAGGGTGCCAGTTTGGAATCCTTTCAACTCTTCTAAAGAAGGAAGATGAAATGGAAGTACCCCCAAAATAACTGCACTGCGTTTTCAATGATTTCCTCCCATTCTACTATCAGGCCTCCTTCCTCCAAGATTTCTCCATGAATCTTCTCCTGTCCTTAACCTCTCAAGGTTTTGCCTACTGATTTACCTTCTCCAAAAATAAGCTCAAGAAATTGCTGTGTGAATTTTTGCAACAGAAATGAAAGATTAATAAAACAGCAAAAAGATAGTAGTCTGGGAAGTTTTCAGATCCTTAAAAACATGGAGCATTGGGGCAAATGCAACGACTCAGCAGGTAAAGGCCCCTGCCCCTAAGCCTGGCAACTGGAGGATGACCTCAGAATTCACAGAGTGAAAGGAGAGAGGGAACTCCCCTAACTTAGTATCCAACCTCAATGCATGGGCTTTAAGATGCATGTGCATGTGTGCACATGCGCACTTACACACACACATACACGTGTGCACATACACACATGTGTGAACACATATAATGAATAAAATTTTTAAAAATATTAAGCACTGATGAATTTGGGATAACAGAAAGGAGGAAGAGGGAGCTGGAGAACTCGGAGAGGCAAATCACATAGTACAGTACTTTCAAAGCTTTTTTGAAAAAGGTCTTGCTTGAGACCCAGCGTTACAAACCATCATTTTGCGACAAATCAGTTTCCTTTGTTATGTTCCATGTCCTTAGTTTTGAAACAAGGTTGAAGTAGCCGTCCTGAAGTTCTTGTATGCTTGTCTGTCTCTTCCATTAGTCCAGTTGCTTCAAGCAAGCTCCATTAGTCCCCATGTGGCAGACAGAGAAAACTGGACATCAGTGAGTTAAATGGTACCTACTTGGGAATAGAAGGCCAGGACACTGGGTATGTTCCTGGCAGGAGATGAGGAGCCTCCAAAGTGCTATTATTTCTTCTTTCATCATCAATAACAAAGATTTCACCTTCAAGGTTGAAAGAAACAAAGCTAAAGTTCACAATGATTAAGTCTCCTGCGATCACTCAAAATATTAATCAGCAGCTAACTGGGAGCCCCGATGATGTCCACAGTTGCAGGGCCTTTTGTCTTTGTCAGGAAATTTTTGAAAAAATACTTGTTTACATTTCTATAGAATTATGGAAACAACACCCCGGACATGTGTGGATGATAAATTAAGCTGTGGCTTGGCTAGCTGCATTAATTACTCTAAAGTGCAGGAGATAATGCCTCTCCACTCCTTGTGATGCTGACGGGAGAATCCATCAGATGCCTGCCCTGGCTGCTGTTCCACAAACCCATCACGCCTGGCTGCCGTGAAGCTGCTGCTTGTGTCCTAGTGATGGGGAATCTCTTCATTCACTCTGATCACCAACTTCTACCTATCCTAAGAAAACAAACAGAAATGGGTTTCAGCTGTGCATAGTGCAAAACACTCTGTAATCCCTGAACTAAGGAACAGAGGGAGGGGAATTACTGTACATTTGAGGCCAGCCTGTTCTACATAACACGTTCTAGACCAGTTGGGGGTATATTGTGAGACCCTATCTCAAACAAATAAACTTAGGTAAAAGAAAAAAAGATCTAGTGTGATGCCATGTTTTCCCTAATTTTTACTTAATTTTGAGATGCAGAACTCCTCATCAGACTGAAAGAGGGCACAGAAATAAACAGCAGGACTTGGCCTTCACCACCAGGGAACATCTCGACTCAAGTGCTCTGCTTGGGGAAGCACTCTTTCTGCAACAAATATTACACACTTTGAACCCTACATTTTATAGAGATATATAGATTCATCTTGTTATATATGAGATGAAAATAGAGTCAAATCATCTGGGGGATGAAGGAAACTAATGAAATGGAAAAGATAGAGAAAGAAGAGGGTAGGAGGGTAGGTGGAGAAGCATGGCCAAAGTACATTACATATTTATATTAAATTATTCTTACAAGGCCAAGTGTGGTGGCTCATACCATTAATCCCAGCACTTGGGCGGCAGAGGCAGGCAGATCTCTTTGACTTTGAGGACAGCCTGGGCTACGGAGCAAGTTCCAGGACAACCAGGGTAGTTACACAAAGAATTCTTGTCTCAAACATAAATAAGTAAATAAATAAAAACAAAAAACAAACACAAAGAAATCCTTATAAAGTCCAGTCCTGTAGACACCTTAAGTGAGCCACCTTCAATACAGTTCCTGCACCTCAGGCTCAGAGAATATCATGAAAGAAGAGTTGAAGGAGTGTAAGAACCAGAGGCCTGGGGCATCTGCAACTTCTATATGTGGCAGGAAAGTTGCACCCATGGAACCTCAACAATATGGTTGCCTAAATAAGACCCACACAATGACAAAGACAGGTGATATGCCAACAGATGTGTGAAACATTTGGAGCAGTCCCCAGAACACAGAGACCGATGAGTGCTGCTTCTGTATTTCTCATCAAATAAGCTCTTTTATATCATGCTCCCAGTTTTCCCATTCATTTTGAAGATTTGGTTCACCAGATACCCAGATTAACAAATGTGATGGCGCATGTTCTAGGATCAAGTCTATAGCAGAAAGAGACCACGGGTGTCTTGAGAGGACTATTTGGCTTTAAGTGCCAGGATGAAAACCTCTTCCAAATACGCCATCCTTCTCTGCTTGTCCACGGCATCACTATTGCCTTTCATTTGTTCGTCTCCCTTGAAGTACCTCTGTGCTCCCGCTGAACAGCTTGACACTTCATCTAGAATGGTACTGAATACCTAGCACTTTGTCTAAAAGGAACTTGTCAAGCAATGCTCACTGGCTTCTGCAGGCATTGCACACACATGGTGCTCATGAAGCTCACAAAAAGAACACAATATAAAATTAAAAGATTTTTCTTAAACAAGAGAGTTACTTTGGCCTGAGATGACACAGAGCTTAAGAGTCAATACTGCTCTTGGAGGGCCGTGAATTTGGTTCCCAGCATCCATGTCAAAGATGCTCATGATTGGGCATAGCTCTAGCTCCAGGAAGTCTGAGACCACCTTCTAGTTGCTTCAGGTATCTGTACTCACACATGCATATCACCCACATAACCCACATACACATATAACCCACATATGCACATAACCCACATACACACATAACCCACATACACACATAACCCACATACACACATAACCCACAAACACACAAACACACATACACACATGTACATATAACCCACATACACATATACCCACATACACACATATACACATAACCCACATACACATAATTACAAATAAAATAAGTATATATTTTTTTTAAAAGAGAGTCTGGCAGTGGTGGTGCATGCCTTTAATTCCACCACTCAGGAAGGAAGGGCGGGCAGATCTAACAGCCGGAAATACACAGAGAAACCTTATCTCAGAAAACAAAAACAAAACAAACAAACAAAAGAGTAATGTGGGTGGCTTCTGGAAACAAGCCTCCCTCTTACTGCCTTCCCCACGTCCTCCAGTGGAAACATCAAATGCTCATCCATCAAAAGTCCCTGGGAATTTAACATCCTCACTCTAGTTCTACCTCATTGTTGACTGAGTTTTCTGTCCTGCCTGGTTTCCGCAGTCATTAAGTCCCAAAGAAATCGCACAGAGGTCTACATTAATTATAAACTGATTGGCCTAGTATCTCAGGCTTCTTATTAACTCTTATAACTTATATTAGCCCATAATTCTTGTCTGTGTTAGCCACATGGATTGGTTGCTTTTTGGGTGAGGCAGTCACATCTTAACGTCCTCTGCATCTGGGTCACGACTGCAGACTGAAACTTTCCTCTTCCCAGAATTCTCGTTGCCCTGCTGCTACTTCCTGCCTGATCACCCCGCCCCTATTTCCTACATGGCTACTGGCCAATCAGCATTTTATTAAAAATAATACAAGTGACAGGATAAAAGACTGTTGTTCCACAGCACCTAATCACCTGGAAAGAGATAATTGCACACTTGTATACACACACACACACACACACACACACACACACACACACTCTCCCCTTCATGTTTAGCTCCAACCACTCAGCTCTGATTAAAAGGCCTAAGTCATAAATAAGTGTCTTTGCATATTTCTGATCTACCTGTTCATTGAAACCTTTCATTTTCTTAACCTTAATGTGTTTGTTCCTCTGATTGCAATACTCAACACTAAAGAAATACCTGCACAAAAGCACACAAGAATATGTTTAAGGATGATCGTGTTGTTTTTTGCAATAGCAAGAAATTAGAGATAAGTTCCTGAGTGGGTTAAATAACCTATGCATATCTATTTTGTGGTTGCCATGGAGCTAGAAGCATAAATACAGGTCAGAATAGATGAACATGGAAAGCCCCCCCCCCATAGTATGTTGTACTGGTAGCCCGGGGAACAAGGACATACAATGCTACGTGGTAAGCAGTCTCTCCTGAAGAAAGAGACAGACTGGAAGAAAATTTCATATTCCTGCTTTGGTCTTCAGGAGCCCAGGTCTCCCAAGCCACCCTTAACTGGGAGATCAAGTCATATAATACATTCATATGTGTGTTCCTCTCTTTTCCAACCAAAACCTTACATTGTTACTGTAAGCAAATCAAAGATAGTGAACACTTTCCCCAAAGACACAGTAGGCTAGGAGGGAGCCATTGAGGTTCTTTGCCTGAGTATCTCTAACCACCATTCATGAAACCTGCAATCAGATTCCTAATTTACCCCCAATTTGGTCTCTGACTTGTAATTTTACTCAACTCTGTGGGCTTCACTTTCCTTCTTGTGCACTGAGAAAAGAGGGACAAAAATACCTCCATGGTCTCTTCAACACAGGGAGTTGGTCTGCTGCTGTCAGGGGGTATGCAATTTTAGTAAGAATAACAATTTGCCATAATTTTTAATGACTGTGAGCACTGTTCTTACGTGTATTAACCAGTCTGTTCCAGCAACTTCGTCTATGCGGTTAACACTATTGCCTCCACTTCATGTAAGAAGACACTGAGGTCCAGAGATTAAGTATATTACCCCCAAATCACATGGCTCTAACACTGTAGAGCTGGGGCCAATTTCCAGGCATCTATATCTGCAACCACTCTGTAATGTTACAATGGAGGGTCATTGTCTTGCTGCTTCAGTATACATTTAAAAAATGGTGTTGAGGGGGAAAAATGTGAAAAGCCAATATTAAAACTGTAGCTGGTAAAATTGTCTCCATAAAAGGGCAACTGCAAAAAGGGAGGAAAAGTTCTATTCCTGTATACGAACATTTCAGGATATATTTCTTCTGTATGCTATTATGTGGTCCTATCTTCATACTTCCATGTAACAAAAAATGCATTTAAAAAAGAAGTCTCCTTTACAGCACTCTTATGCATTTTTTTCCTCTGAAAACAACATCATCAATTGCACCCCACGTTGATGCTCTCAATTTTAATTTCACAGATGAAAGAACTCGGTGTCATCTTCTACAACTGCAGCTGCCTGGTCCTAGATTTACAAAGGATATTCGCTTTATATAGCTCATTAAAATTCAAGAGCAGAGTACCTCAGACCTGGTCCAAGAGACTGTACGGAGTCTATGACAATGAGAAGAAGCTTCAGCTCCAGTTGAATGAAACCAAGTCGCAAGCCTTTGTGTCGGTGAGTCGTACACCCGCATTGTTTCATCACCCCCCACCACCACTTTTGTCCCCAAAGGCTCTGTACACCAGCCTCTCCAACCCCTCCCAGACCCTCCTCACATTCCAATCTCATAGCCTCTTTTTCTTGTAACCCACTGAGTCCAGTTAGCCCTGCCCCTGTGGACATGGGTGTAAGGCCGTTGACTATGGCATGGGCAGCATAGCAGAAACCAAACCTTGGAGGAAAACTGACTATACCTCCTCTAGAAGCCTTGAACTGCCAATAGTCTCAGCTCGAGGTGGTCCTTGGGATCCGGCCCGTAACATGAGATGCTGACTGGCTTGATATCATGTAGGTCTTACATGCAGCCACAACTACTGCGTGAGAACATTAGTACAACAGCCCAGTCATGTCCAGAAGGCACTATTACTGCAACAGTCCCCACTGACCTCTGGCTCTTGCAATCTTTCTGTGTGCTTTCTTTTGCAACATTCCCTGAGCCTGTGGGAGTGGAGTTATGATTCCATTGTGGCCATTTTACAAAAGAAGATACCAAAACATCCCAGGGGCTCAAAGTGCATCATGTGGAAAGCACCGCAGAGGTCCCAGCTCTCTGGGCTGACAGCCAATGAGCCCTTCATCCATGGTTCCCAGATCTATCTAGAGTAGAAACCTGATGAGACCAATCTGAGGGAACCAGTACAGAAGACGATGCCAGAGCTGATGTATTTGCTTGGGGCAGGCCAGCACAAGGCCACCCCTGATGTCTGAGGCTTCTGACTGTGGTGAAAACCAGGGCCCCATCCTCACCTCCTGTTAACACCCCACTACCCACCTTTTTGTGCTGTCACTAGGAACTGGGGTTGTGTATATCTGGGCCTCCAAACCCAGTTTCTCCAAATTCTAGAACAATTAAGAATTAACACCTGACCTAGGGTGAAACCTCACGAGTTGGACCTAAATCACATTCCTGAGTTCATCCTGGTGCTCAGCCAGTCTTCTCTAAACCCTGCTCCCACGTGACTACTGTTCTTCCTCTCTGGATGGGTGCCAGGGTGTCTATGCCAATCACTCTTACCTACCAGAGAACATTTATTGAAGAGTGATAAACTATATCCTTTTCACCCTTTCAAATGAGAGCACGTTCTGAATGTCCAGAAGACAGTACAAGATGGTCCAAAGGAGGGTTAAGATGCTTGTCTAAAATAACAAATTCACATAAGCACGAAGAGCTGAAAACGGGTATGAAGGACTTCCATGGGGCGGTGAGACTTTTGGTTGGTTGGTTGGTTGGTTGGGTTGGTTGTTTGGTTGGTTGTTTGGTTGGTTGTTTGGTTGGTTGTTTAGTTGGTTGTTTGGTTGGTTGGTTGTTTGGTTGGTTGGTTGGTTGGTTGGTTGGTTGGTTGGTTGGTTGGTTGGTTGGTTGATTGTTTAGTTGGTTGTTTGGTTGGTTGGTTGTTTGGTTGGTTGGTTGTTTGGTTGGTTGGTTGGTTGGTTGGTTGGTTAGTTGGTTGGTTGGTTGGTTTTACATCCCAGTCGAAGTTTCCCCTCTGTCCTCTCCTTCCAATTTCTCCCCCAAGCCCCATCCACTCCTCCTCCTCTGTTTCTCTTCCCATAATGGATGATCCTCCCATGGATATAAGCCAGCCATGACACATGAAGTTGCAATGAGACTAGACGCTTCCTCTTCTATTAAGGTTGAATGAGCCAGTCTAACAGGAGGAATAGATCCTAAAAACAGGTGACAGAGTCAGTGTCAGCCTCTGCTCTCACTGTTAGGAGTCTCACAAATCAAGTTACACAGTTGTAACATGCTGCAGGAAGTCTTACAGCTAGTGGTTACCCGCCTACTGGGGCGTGGCCTCTTATACTATATATGCTGATGCAGAGCCTCCCTCCTCTCTTTTCCGGCCTCTCTGTTCTGGTTGCGGATTTCAATTTCTGATCTCCATTCCAGCAGAGGATTCTGATTTGTGAGTTTACCCCTAAATAAATAACCACCTAATTCTCAATTCTGAGTTAGTGTGGGATTTCTTTTAAGCATCCTTCTTCAGTAATACACTTGCAGAGGGCCTGGAACAGTCCCATGCAAGTTCCCTGGTTGTCGGTTCAGTCTTTGTAACCCCTATGAGCCCAGGTTAGCTGGTACTCTGGGGTATTTGTGGTGCCCTTGTCCTGCTGGCTCCAACAAAATGCAGTAGCAAGTGGAATCCCTACAGGGAGCCTTTTAGAAGCACATTTTCATTGCATCTCCAGAGAACAGTAGTACCCCAAGGCTAGAGTGTGTTCCCAATCTGTACATAAGCAGCAATGGGAAACAAAGTGACATCGTGCCTCAAACAAGGATCCAGAAAAATAGATGAGAGGCTACAGGAAATAAAGGCACAAATGAGCAATGCTTTGGACAATCGTGTGGCTTGAATTTAAGGTGTGAATCTTAGAGATAAGTGAGTAAGGTTCTTGTCCACATTTAAAAGGGCAGGTGTTGCCTTTGTCGATCCTAGCATCGCCATCTCTACCACAGAGAGCCTCGGGCCCTCAGTCCAACCCATTGACAGTGCAAGGTCTTTATTCCAACACCTCTTCCCTGGAAATGAGAGTACATCTTTGCTCTAGTCTAGGGAAACTTAAAAATTGATTTTTCATCCAAAAAAATAGCAAATGAACTGGAAAACACATATTCTGGTAGTTAACTTTTTAAAATTGTTTTTATTGAGCTATACATATTTCTTTGCTTCCCTCTTTGCCTCCCCAATCCCTTCTACCCTCTCTAATGCTTCCCGCCCCCACGCTCCCAACATACTCAGGAGATCTTGTCTTTTTCTCCTTCCTATGTAGATCCATGTATTTTTCTCTTAGGGTTCTCTTTGTTGTCTAGATTCTCTGAGGTTGTGGACTGGAGGCTATTTTGTTTGTTTGTTTGTTTGGTTTTTTTTTTTTGCTTTATGTCTACAAGCCACTTATGAGTGAGTAGATAATATATTTGTCTTTCTGAGTCTGAGTGGTAGTTAGCTTTTAAAATTACTTAAAGCTTATTTTCTATTTTCATTTCTTTAATTTGATTTATTTTATCTTCTCACTAATAATATCAATTATACCTTTAACTTATGTCCAACAGATACCAAATAAAAACCAATTTTGACTCTCTGACAGAGAATTAATACCTATAATCTTTAAATACATCAAAAATTACGCACCCCCAAACTGTCATCCAATCAACAAATGAACAGATGAGTCAGACCATTCTCAGAGGAAGAAAAACAAATGACAGTAAAAGTATGAAAAAAGTCATCATCTTTAGTTATCAGGGAAATGCAAATTAAAACTATATTAGGATCTATCTCACCCAAGTTAGAATGGCTATCACCAAGAAAACAAATGGCAGAAAATGCTAGTGAGGGTGTAGGGGAAGGGAGACGTGTGTGTGTGTGTGTGTGTGTGTGTGTGTGTGTGTGTGTGTATTGTTCCTGATGATGTAGCCACTGTGAAAATCAATATGGAGGTTCCTCAAAAACCTGAGAGGAAAGTTACCATGTGATCTAGCTACACCACTCTTGAGCATCTACTGGAAGGAATTTGGGTCAACACACCTCAAACACACATGCAGATTCTAGTTTATTACTATGCTAGTCACAGAATGTAAGATGTAGAAGCAGTCATGATGCCTTCAGCAGATGAAAAGATTTTTAAACACAGAGTGCACACACACACACACACACACACACACACACACACACACACACACGTGAATTTTATTCAGCCATAAAGAAAAATGGAATTAATGTCATTCTAAGGAAAATGGGTGGAGTTGGAGATACTGTTTAATGAAATTAACAAGCTTCAGAAAGACAAATTTCATGTTTTCTCTCATCATCTTAGCTTCTTATTGCTGTGATAAAACACCATAACCAAAATCAGCTTGTAGACCGTCATCCAGGGAAGACAGTGCAGGAGCTCAAGGCGGGGCCTGGAGGCAGGAACTGATGCAGAGGCCTTGGAGGAGTGCTGCTCACTGGCCTGCTCCTTATGGCTGGCTCAGCCTGCTTTCTTGTACTATTCTGTGACCACCAGCCCAGAAACAGCAACATCTACAATGATCTGGGCTCTCCCACATCAATCATTGATCAAGACAATTCTTCATAGAGTTGCCTAAAGGCCAATCTCATGAAGAGATTTTTTCAATTAAAATTTCCTCTTTCCAGCTATGTCTATGTTTGTGTCAAGTTTGACAGAAATCAGCCAGCCTACTCATGCAGTTTAATTTTATATATGTGTGTTCATGTATATATTCAAGCACACATGCACACACACACACACACACACACACACACACACACCTGATTTTGAGGAGATATAGAGTCTTACCTATATTTTTTTAACCTTCAAAGAAGCCCTGCCTTCAGAACTGGCTTCTCGCTCTCACTCTACTATTTATCAGAGCTTTGCAATTATTTGTTTATGACGATTCCCCCATAATTTTATAAGGCTCTAAAGATTTTATACTCTCTGCATAAGTGATCTTCCCAGGACCTCACTCAATGCTTTGAAAGCAGCAGTAAATAAATAAATGTTGGACTGGATTTATTGGTAGAGATATTGATGGAAAGTTCCAGAATGTATATAGCTTCTTTAGCAATACATGCCAAGCAAATGCCAAGGCAAACTAATTTAAGTTCAATATATTTGTTGTAAAAAAAAAAAAATCTTAAAGCCGGGCGGTGGTGGCACACGCCTTTAATCCCAGCACTCGGGAGGCAGAGGCAGGCGGATCTCTGTGAGTTCGAGACCAGCCT
>NC_022013.1:88241624-88246416 GCF_000317375.1 Microtus ochrogaster
GAATACACAGAAAGAATATCTAAAGACTTGAAGAATCACCTGTCCTAAAATTATACTTTTAATAATTCCTAACTCAGTGCAGTTAAATATAAATTTCCAGTTATGATACAGAGTTTTGATCATTCGTAACTCACTAAAATTAAATACAGATGTGAACTCGGAGGTGGATTGTGGGAAGGGTTGTGCATCAGTGTGGAGTCACTCGATGCCCTGGGACAACAGGTTTGAAAGGGTGAAGCTGGAGCTGGGATGTAGCTCAGCAGTAAAGCACTTGGCTAGCCTAAGGAAAGCCCCAGGGCCCACCAGCCTGGGGATGGGGAGAAGGAGAGAATAAAGGAGGGAGGAAGAGGGGACAGGAGTTGAAAAGAAGGAAAAAGAAGCATACAGCCTAGGAGATCAGAGGTGGCCTCTGTCTGAAGATCTAAGAAAGAAAGAGTTTTGTGGAAGACATGTATTTGAACTGAAATTTAGAGAGCAATCCAGTATGACAAACAGGGAAGCATGTCACCCAGAGGGTCCAGCTGAGCAAATGTCAGCAAGCAGAGGTGACACTGCCGTGGGCTGGGGATATGGGGGTGGGGAGACAGAATAACACTCAGGGGTACTCATCCCAAGACAGGAGTTCATCCTGAAAGCCACCTGTACCCATTTGCTAAATGTCGTGGAGACAATGCATTTCCTCCCACTAAAGAATGGAAGTTTATCTTCCTTCGAAAAGCAAAATAATTAATCCAAAGTACATGCTGCTTGTCGCTGGCCAAGAGGACTTGATTGTTTACCTTTCCCACTGCTACATCCAAATATCTCACAAAAGCAACCTGATGGAGAAAGGGTGGATTCTGGCTTACCACCCGAGGGGAGCTCATCATGATGGTGAAAGAACAGGCTCGGGAGCACGGGGCAGCTGCTCATCACATTTGCAGCTGGGAAACAGCAGAAGCTGAACGCTGGTGATCAGCCTGCCTTTCCTTCAGGACTCCAACCCATAGAACACTGCCACCCACAGTAAAGGTGGCTCTTTCCACCTCAGTTTACCTTACTCAAAATTCTCTCAAAGTCACCCCCCGTTCCGGGTTCATTTCTTCAATGATTGTGAAGCTTGTTGAGTTGACTATTAGGCACTATTAGGCAGTTAATAATCACTAATGGGCATCACAAGGACTCTCCAGACAAGGATGCCTAGAAAGGGTTTACCCTTAATATGCCCCTGTTAGCCACTTTGTCCCTACTGTGCATAGAGGGGGTATTCACCCCAGTACCTTCATTCCGTGAGTCATGTAGTAAGACAGGATCCCCACTGATTCAGGATAAGGCACTGGGGACAAATGACTTGGGAACTCTTATTGTCCCATGCTGCTCTTTATTCCAGGCAGGTCCAGAAATGTTCATCCTGTCTTTTGTGCACCCATGCTTCCCACAGGGACTGATGTCAGGCGCAAGGCAGGGCGTACAGGAGACACTTGTGTTTAATCCTCCTCGCTGGAAAAACACTTAAGACTCTGAAATTCGTCTTCCCCTTGCTATACCAACTGCATGTAAAAACAGAGAAAGTTCAGACATGAGAAAAATACCTTCAGCACAGTTTGCCTCTTAGCTCATTTGACTGATATCTGAAAGGATATCTTTCTTCTCTGACTCTCTTGATGGATGTGGGCATCATGGTAATGGGTTTTCCTTGGCGGGTTATAGATGCCCTTTCTCCACCATCAGCAATCCTCTTCCTGACTCTATGAAAGATCCAGAAAAATGAGAGTTTTTGAATTTGTGTCTTGGATAGTTTTATGGCCAACATCACTTCTCAGATGAAATGATTTCAAGAATAAATTGCTTGCTCTATGTGTATATAAGTCTGTAAATCATACTTTAGAATATCCTCAGTCACAAACAGGAGGGATCCTAGAATCACATAAACCTGAGGCAGCTTGCTCTCACAGTAGCAAGGTGTGTACGGAAAGCAAAAATTCCCTCCTGAGACAGACTTCAAGGACTTGATACATGCCCTGCCTCAACTTTGACAAAACACAAACTAGCTTGTTATAAACTGACTAAGAAGCAGAAAGGAAGCCTGGCAGTGGTGGAGCATGCCTTTAATTCCAGAACTTGTGAGGCAGAGGCAGGTGGATCTCTTTGAGTTTAAGGCCAGCCTGGTCTTCAGAGTGAGTTCCAGGACAGCCAAAGCTACACAGAGAAACTTTGTCTCAAAAAACTAACAGCAAATAAAAACAACAAGGAAAAGCAGACAGGAAGTTTACAAACTGTGTGACTAACAATAAACCAAGACCTACCAACACAAATAAAAAAACATCTTAAATCCACAGATGTCTACAATTCAACCCTAACATCTCGGGTTTTCTATCTTCACAGAATTCTCCCAAACTCTTCTGTCCTAAAAACAGAAGCTTTGACATCGATGCCATCTACAGTGTGATTGACGACGCCAAGCAGTACGTGTACATCGCCGTCACGGACTACCTGCCCATCTCCAGCACAAGCACCAAAAGGTCAGGGACTTGGCCACCCGTACTGTGGGCTGCTCAGGCCTCTGGGCTCTGAGAGGCTGTGCTGCTGTAGTGGGCATCTGCAAACAGTCCCTCGTGCATTGCTTCCCCAAGTGGGTCCAATTTAAAGGCTTGGGGGCGGGAGCTCACTCTGCAGGAGTACCTAGCTTATCCTACAGGCATGAGAGCAATCTCAGAAAGAAGGTTGGATAAACTTCACTCTGAAAATTACCTAATGGATGGAGCTAGAAAACGTTATTTTGAGTGAGGTAACCCAGACACAGAGAGACAGTTATCACATGTACTCATTCATAGGTAGTTTTTAAACAAAGAAAGCCAGCCTACAAACCACAATCCCAGAGAATTTAGACAACAATGCGGATACTAAGAGAGACTTACATAGATCTAATCTACATGGGAAGTAGAAAGTAGAAAAAGACAAGATCTCCTGAATAAATTGGGAGCATGGGGACCTTGGGGGAGGGTTGAAGTGGGGAGGGGAGAGGCAGGGAGGGGAGCAGAGAAAAATGTAGAGCTCAATTAATATTTTTTAAAAGAGTCAAAAAAAAAAAAAAAAGGAAAATCACCCAAATAGAAAAAGCATATCTCTCTGTGTCCTCAAGATGAGGAGGGAAAGGAATCTAAAATGCACGCTCTCAGACAGTGTACCCTTCCATAAGAGAAGAAGACTGCTTTTACAGTGGTTAACTTCTCAATTCCTCACGGTTTGGTCACATAGTAACTTGGAAATGGTTCAGGGGCAGAACGTATGATAAAGCTTTCGGGAGAATAATCACACATAATGTGGAACCACACCCAAGCGTTCTCTCTTTTGCTTGCTTGCAACAAAGGCACATCTTTGGGTGCTGTCGGTGTTTTCAGAATTAGCTTGAGCAGGAAACACTTTCTAAAATGCGCATTTCTGACTGTGGATGAGGTCCTCCCTCATTCAGAAAATTGTAATTTCAAAATAGCCATTTAGTGAGCTTAAATGATTAAGCGTGCCATATATTACTTGAATATTTTTCTTCTTGCTGATCCCACATATGCATAATATGTAGCATCTTTATGCAAATGTCTGTAAGACTGCAAAAAGCCTGCCAGAAATGGGTCGCTTCACGACCGTGGGAAAGCGTTTTGATCTATAAGAGTCATGCTATTAAAACAGAGCTACTTTAAGACATCATGCATCTTTTGAATGTTCATGGATTTTCCCATTCTCTTTCCCACCGTTCCTATGCCTCCTCTTTATGCTCTTCTCAGTTCTTGTTTATCTGACTTTAGAGTAAATTTTAGATGTCAGCTTTTCTCTGGAAACATAACACATTGTGCCTGGTTGTCTGTTACCAAGGAGAATAGAGGACCAAGTTCACGGGATTCTAGGATGATGGCTCAAGACTACCAAAACTTTGTTTCATGGCTTCCCATAAGCAAAACTCAAGTCTTTCATTGTCAGGGTGGGGGAGTTGTGGTGTGTCGTGGTGCATACCTGTATTCCCAGATTTTTGGAGGCTGGGACAGGAGGGTGACAAGTTCAATATCATCCAAAGTTACATCTTTTAAATCCAATCTAGGCTACAAGGTGAAACTTTGTCTCAAAGAAACAAAAATCTTACAAGTAGGGGAAAATGTAAAGATGCTTAAAGAGCTAGAGACCAACCTGAAGGCTCAAATCTTAGTTATTTATCATTCTGGCTGTTGTTCAAATACTTCTTGTATTGTGAGCAAAGATGCCATGATGAAACACATTTCTTTGTGTGCTAACCTTTAAAAAAATCATTAAAAAAAAGGAAACATTTATTCACCTCAAATATAGAGGGAGTCAACAGACCAAAGAAAGTTTCCAACAAGCTCAGCTCAGCAAATAAATAAGATTTCTGGGGCTGCCTACAGGGACATGGACAGAAACAAAATAAAATTTTAAACCTATAATTTCAACTTTCTTTATTTTTAAGACTGTTTTTATTATGTATACAGTGTTCTACCTGCCTGCCAGAAGAGGGCACAAGATCTCATTATAGATGGTAGTGAACTACCCTGTGGGTGCTGGGAATTGAACTTAAGACCTCTGGAGGAGAAACAAGTTCCAGTGCCTTTATCAATGACTTCTCAGTCAGCCCCCATTTTCAGCCACATTCCGAGAGCCTGGTTTGATCGCATGCTCATTCAGTCCAGGTCCAGCTGGATTTGGTGAGCTCTCATTAGAACAGGCACACTGTCTCAGTGGATGGACCAACCCCTCGCAGTCCAGACTTCCTTGCTCATCTTCTCCCTCCTTCTGCTCTTCAACTGGA